>NC_080176.1:50632846-50837846 GCF_950295315.1 Erinaceus europaeus | reverse complement strand
CTCTCTGTCTCTCTCCCTCTCTGTCACCACCCTTCCCTCTCAATTTCTGGCTGTCTATATCCAATAAATAAATAAAAATAATTTTAAAAATTTAAATAAAAAAATTAAGTGAAAGGGGGGTAGAGGGTGGGTGGTGATGCACCAGGTTAAGCGCACATAGCACGAAGCACAAGGACACAATCCCCGGCCGAGCCCCTGGCTCCCCACCTGCAGAGGCGTCAGTTCACAAGTGGTCAAGCAGGTCTGCAGGTGTCTACCTTTCTCTCTATCTCCTCTCTCTTCTCAATTGCTTTCTGTCCTATCCAATAAAATGGAAAAAATGGCCTCCATAAGTACTGGATTCATAGTGCAGGCACCGAGCCCCTGCAATAATTCTGGAGAGTATTAATAATAATAATACAAATATGATGTCTCTGGTACCCATCTGTTGGGGGGAAGTTTGATGAGTGATGAATAAATGCTGCAGGTTTTTCTTTGTCTCTCTCCCTCTCTCTCTCTCTCTCTCTCTGTCTCTCTCCCTATCTTCCTCTTCTCTCTGTCTCTATCCTAAATAGATTAGGAATTTTTTTTAAGTTATGGGACATAATACTCAATGGAATACTACTCAACAATTTTAAAAAATGATATTGTATCCTTCAGGATCAAATGGATGGAACTGGAGGTGATTATGCTTAGTGAAGTAAGTAAAGAGGTGAAAGACAACTACTGGATGGTTTCACTCACATGTGAAATAAAAAGAATTGAAGCACAAGAACAAGAAAGCAAAAAAGTGGAAGCTGCATTAATATCCATCATCAGATGACTGGCTAAAGAAGTTATGGAATATATATTCCATGGAATAATACTATGCAATCAAAAAAGATGTCATTGTATTCTTTGGGACAAAATGGATGGAACTGGAAGTGGTTATGCTTAGTGAATTAAGTAAGGAGATGAAAGACAACTGCCAGATGGTCTCACTCATAAGTGGAATCTAGAGATCTGATTTACATGAACTTGCCAAACAAACAAACAAACAAAAGAAATGGACAATCTGCCCTGCAAGGGCATATGTCCCTACCTCTCAACTCTCCTCCCCAGCAAGGACTTTATCCTGGGACAAGCAAGACCCAACCTCAGGGGTCTTTTTGAATCCCCAGAGAAGAAACTTCACTGTAGATCCGGAAGAGCAGAAAACAAGTTTGTTCTGTAATTGCTCTGCACTGTGGCTGGCTTTCCTCAAACAATGCATAATAACATTCCCTCACATTGACAGATGCTTGCAATACTTCCACAAACATGACTGCCTTTCAGTGAAGGAAATCTCTTGCTACTTTGGATGTCTTCCTCTCAGATGTTCCATTTCCCTTTCTTTAGAAGTGTCTAGATTTTTTTCTTCTGGGACAAGAAACACAGACCACCACATGCTAAAACATAAGGAGAAAAACTGTGAGCTTTTGTAACTAATAGATTTGGCCTTGTTGCACTCATGTCGGCTCATCTCAAGCCAGCTCTCCATATGGTGAGAGTCTCATTCAAGTACGTACCACCCATGGATGTGAGTGTATGTAGCTCTGACTTCAGTATATTCAGAATCACTGGGCTCCTTTGAGCCCCTCTTCCTTTTTTAAAAAATATTTATTTATTCCCTTCTGTTGCCCTTGTTTTATTGTTGTAGTTATTATTGTTGTTATTGATGTCATTGTTATTGGATAGGACAGAGGGAAATGGAGAAAGGAGAGGAAGACAGAGAGGGGGAGAGAAAGACACCTGCAGACCTGCTTCACTGCTTGTGAAGTGACCCCCCTGCAGGTGGGGAGCTGGGGGCTTGAACCAGATCCCTAAGATGGTCCTTGCGCTTTGCTTAAACCCACTGCACTACCACCCGACTCCCCAAGCCCATCTTCCTAAGGAGGCTCCTGGCAGCCACATCCACTCACCCTACAGACTTTCTCCACCCAACAGCCAAAGGGATTTTTGTGAACAGTCTGCTACTCACAACTCCCAGTTGCCCACTGTTGAGTCCCACAAGTGAACTCATAGGCACTAAGTGCACTGCCCCTTCCCTGTCTGCCACTTTCTCGCGTCCCTTTCCCTATTCTTTCGCCAACTTTGGTTTCCTGGATGTTCTTCAAACATGCCAAGCACATTCCTACCCCAGGGGCTTTGTATTTACTGTTCTGTCTGCCTGGCACGTTCTTCCCCCAAAGAGTCCTGTAGTTTATCAGTTTTATCCCTCCTCCCCAGTGAGTCTCCCTCAGAAGTCACCTATAAGAGTCCTCCTTTCTTTGCTCCAAATAAAATCACAGTATTGTCAGTCCCCATCCTTTTACCCTATTCCTCTGTCTTTAGTCATCTTACCCTTCACCACTGCTATATACCTGTGTCTCCCCCTGTCCTGATGACTGTCTTATCTCCAGTGTCCAGGATATAACAGCCAGTCAACATTAGTAAAATGTGTGACTTGGAACAACCGAGCCCGTAATGGAGAGACTCCCAAGAGGACAGACGCCAGTACAGTTAACAGAGATGCAGGAGCACCCAAGGATATGAGAGCAAAAGGCTGCATGAAACAAAGAGAAGTCAGCAAACAACAGGCACAGGGCAAACCAGTTCCCTGCATGCTTCTGTAAAGTCTTACTGGAGCGCTAACTATATAGCAGTCGAGGTACTGCCTCTGATCCTAGTGGCAGTGGATGAGTTGAATCTTTGCAACAGGGACTGCACAGTCCAGAGTGCATAAACACTATCTGGCTCTTGGCAGCAAATGTGTGTCGACCTCTTGCATAATGCAGTGGTTTTTTTCAAATTCACAGACAATCCATAAATTCATAGACTGTCCTCCCCCCCAGAAAAAAGTCCATAAAGCTTTCAGAAGGTTCTAAGTTCAATTAGAGAAACAGTTGCAGACAGATAATGATGATGGTATAAAAAAACTAGGATTCAGAGAGCCAAGTGGTGTCACACCAGGTAAGAGTACAGACAGTCCCATGAGCAAGGACCAGGGTTCAAGCCCCTGGCCCCTAACAGCACAGAAAAGCTTCATGAGAAGTGAAGCAGGGCTACAAATCTCTCTCTCTCTCTCCCTTGCTACCTTCTTTCTTGATTTCTCTGTCCTGTCAAAGAAGAGAAAAAGAAAGAAAGAGAGAGAGAAAGAAAGAAAGGAGGGAGGGAGGGAGGAAGGGAAGGAAGAAAGGAAGGAAGGAAGGAAGGAAAAAAGAAAGGAAGGTAGGAAGAAAGGAAGGAGAGATGGATGAAAAGGGAGAGGAGGTGTGGGAAGGGGAAAAGAGAGAAAGAGTGTGAGAGAGAGAGAGAGAGAGAGAGAGAGAGATGGATAAAGACTGAGAAAGAAGAACTGACCAGAAGCATTAGATCATCATACAAGCATCAGGCCCCAATGATAACCCAGGTAGTAATTTAAAATAATAATAGTAGTAATAGTAACAACAAATAATAAATAGAACTACTTGTTGTATAGTCTGCACGGGGCACATAGAAATTCCATTATGGTGTCAAAGGGGGAAAAAAAAACTCACAAAAAAATGCTACCATACACCTAATAAAACCAGTGCGAAAAGCCCTGACATTCCAAGTAAAGTGTGAGCAGTGGCTGCTCCACATATGGTTTTGGAGAACTGTTGGTGCAGCCATGGTCTACCTCTAACCCACAGCTTGTTTAGTCTGCATGAGAATGGCAGGGCTATGCCAGCATCCCCGTAGACTTGACTGACTTGTGGTCAGTACCAATTTAAAATACTGAAAGATAAAGGTGCACACAGGGGTGAACACACCCAACTCCCTTTTGAATTAGTTTATTAGATATATGTCCAGGAGTGGCATTGCCGGACCCTAGGCATTTCCATTTTTATTGAAGAACTCTCCATACTGTTTTTCATAGTGGTTTCACCAGTTTGCACTCCCACCATCACTGTACCAGAGTTCCTTTCTCTCCACATCCACACCATGACTTGCCATTTTCCTGTTTTGCGGATGCATTTGCAATAGCCAAAATATAGATAAAAGAGTTATGGGATATTGTATTCAATTGGGATACTAGTCAGTAATAAATATTTTTTTTAAAAAAAGATCATATTGTATCATTAGGGACAAAATGGTTGAAACTGGGAAGTAGGGAAGTATTATGCCAAATGAAATAAGCAAAGGGATCAAGAGCAACTTCCAGATGGTTTTGCTTAAGTGTGGACTATAAATGGCTAAAACAAATGAACTTGCCAAAAATAAACAGCAACCAAGCTGTCTCTTAAATTCTATGCGAACTGTGGTGGTTGTAAGGGGCAGGGGTGGTGGGGTAGGTTTCCACGGGTCCCTGGTGAAACACACTGCATATACACACCACGTGCAGGTGTGAGGTTATACCCCTGAAATCTTATAATTTTATAAAACACCATTAAATCATTAATAAATATTTTTAATTATTTTTGTTGGTGACTTAATAATGATTAATAAGATTGTAAGATAAAAGGGGTACAATTCCACATAGTTCCCACCACCAGAGTTCCATGTCCCATCTCCTCCATTAGAAGCTTCCCTATTTAGTATGGACTAAAATTCTTTATGGGGTGCAGAATGTGGAAGGTCTGGGTTCTGTAATTGTTTCTCTGTTGAATATGGATGTCAGCAAGTGAATCCATCCCCCCCAGACTGTTTCTATCTTTTCCTAGTTGGGTAGGGCTCTGGAGAGGCCCAAGTCAGGGAATCCTTGGAATCCACATAGATATGATGGGCCTAGACCTGTAATAGATCCCTTTCTCCACAATCACTGGTCACTTCCACCAGGAAAGTCATTATAAGCCTTCTTGTGGGCTTCTACAGGACCTTGCCCTCACCATAGAACAGCAAAGGTAGGGACTGCCTCACTCTCAAAGGGAGGCTGGGTCAACCTACTCTGCCACTCAAAGGTCCTGAAATGAGTACAGCCTAGAATGTCCCCAGCTGTGACCACAGACTGTGACCTTAGACTGACAGGGACTCAGAGGTTACACAGGCTCCTGTGCTAAATATGAGTAGATATGGGCCCTAGGTCGTGTCGATGGGGTTTACAGTTAATGGTATTTATATTTTCCCCTCATATCTGGGAGCTTCTCTCTGCCCTAATCCAGATTTCTAGCTCTATTCTCAACTCTGACACCATCTTCCCTTAGTCCACCTGCATGTTAGCTATCGGGCTCATGCAAAAATTACTGAAGTCATAGGCCCTTTGGAACATACCTAAAGTAGACTTCCTAGCTTCTTCCAATATTAAGACCCCTAGTTTCATCTGCTCTATTCTTACCTTTTGGTTTCTGTTTAATAAATTCATTTTTAAAGTAACAAAGTCTGTGACCTCCCTGGACTTTGTTGGCCCAGGGAAATAGCTGTGCTGCCTTGGCCAGCAGAGTGGGTCCCTATGATGCCTGGAACCTCTGTCCCTCTGCTCAACTGCTTCCCAAATTAGCAGGGAAAGTCTCCCAATTCAAAGAAACCTCGTGACACTCTTTGCTGAGATACCATGGGAAGCAACTGATTTTGTGCCTATTTTTGGCTGGTGAGCAGATAAGTGGCCACTGCAGAAATAAAATTCTTGATTCAATGAAAAGGAAATACCAGAGTGAGGGCAGAGAAACAGTGCAGGGCAGCAAAGGCAGGGAGCTCATGGAGGCACTTGCTCCCACCAGCCACCAGTTCTCTGTTTCTAAGTTAGTAATATGTCAAGCCTTTCTTTTTTCTTTCTTTCTTTCTTTTTTTTTTTTTTGTACTTCTAGACAGAAACAAGGAAGACAGAGACAGAGAGAATAAGCACAGCACTGAGGCTTCCTTAAGTGCAGCAGAAGCCAGACTCAAACTTGGATCACACACACATACATGACAACGCAGCAAACTATCTAAGCAAGCTATTTTTCAGGCCCAATGTCAAACCATTTAACTTGCTCACAAGCCTAAGATCAGTTCAAAACGTGAGAAAATTGTACACTATTAACCATACTATCCATTAAATCAGAGAGAAGAAATTTTCATCTCTGACTTAATGAGAAGTAGCATTAATTAAACACCAAAAGAAAATTCTCTTATGATAACTTTTTAAATTTATTTTATATTTATTTATTTTCCCTTTTGTTGCCCTTGTTTTTTACTGTTGTTGTATTTATTATTGCTGTTGTTATTGATGGTGTTTATTGATGTTGTTAGATAGGACAGAGAGAAATGGAGGGAGGAGGGGAAGACAGAGAGGGTGAGAGAAAGCTAGACACCTGCAGACCTGCTTCACCACCTGTGAAGCGACTCCCCTGCAAGTAGGGAGCTGGGGGCCCAAACCAGGATCCTTACACCGGTCCTTGCGCTTCGTGCCATGTGCTAATCAGCCCACTACTTTACCCCCCAACTCATGATAACTTTTTTTGTTGCTTTGCTTCTATTTCTCCTCAAGGGCTTCACATCTGCATGATTCCACTGCTCCTGCTGAACTTGGCTTTTTTCCTTCTTTCTTCCAGACAGAGTATGAGAGACAGACAGAGAGAGACAGAGAAATATAGACAGAAGGAAAGACACCACAGCCCCGCTCCTGAAGATTTCTTTTTGTGTGGTTCTCCCATGTGGTGACCAGGGGGCTTGAACCCAGCTTCTTACACATGTTAGTGTGTGCTCAGAGACTGGGCAGTGGTGCACCCAGTTAAGCACACATAGGACTAAGCACAAGGGCACACTAAAGGATTCATCCAGGTTCAAGTCCGTGGCTCCCTACCTACAGGCAGGACGTCTCATGAGTAGTGAAGCAGGTCTGCAGGTGTCTCTCCTTCTCTCTCCCTCTCTACCTGCCCCTCCCCTCTAAATTTCTCTGTGTCCTAGCCAATAAAATGGAAAATATGGCCTATAGGAGCAGTGCATTCATAGTGCCAGCACCGATCCCCAGCAATAACCCTGGAGGCAAAAATAATTAATTAATTAATTAATTTAATTAAAAGTGTATTCTATCAGCAGAGTTATAGCCCAGTTCCTATAATTTTTTGGCAGTAAGTAATGTTTATTAACTTTGGGGGCAAGAACAAAAGCAAGCAGAATTTAGATCAAACTCCTGACTTGTAAATCAACCTAACTAGAGCCCTCACATGTGTTTGTGATTCTTGCAATCCCTACAAACTCAATCACTTCTTGTTTCTTTCCTTGGCTTTCCCAAACCAAGACAAGGCCAGATAAAACCCTTCATACTTTCACTGTATTGTTGTTTTGTATTAATATAACACTGTTTTAAGGTAAACAAGACATTTTTTTCCCTATCACCTCAACCCTCAAGTTCACAGATAGGCAGGCCAGGGCTGCTGAATAGCAGCCAGTGGCTCTACAAATGTCCCCAGGGAAGAGACAACACATTCTTTACAAATACACATGGAACCAAAATCTGCCATGTTTGAGTCTTGAAAAATTGAATCTGTAATTAAAACCCTTTCTATAAAGAAATCTCAGATTTCCTGAAATATTTAAAAATGTATCAGTAACCGTCTTACTCCAAGACCTGTGGAGAAGAGAAAAAGAGATTTAATATTTCCTAAATCTTTTATAGGGTTATACTGATGTAATATATAAACCTAGCAAGGATCTTAAAAAAAAAAAATGCCTTGGTCAACCTCTTCCATACTTATAGACAGAAATCTAAAGAAAGTCTTGTTGAATTCAACAAGGCATTCAAAAGACAAGACAGAGTATTAAATTCAGTTAGTTCCAGAAACAAAAGTTTGGTCTACTCCTTAAAAAGCAGTGTTAGTCTTTCAGGAGTCAGGCGGTAGCACAATGGGTTAAAGCACAGTTGGCGCGAAGCACAAGGACGGGCTTAAGGATCCCGGTTCGAGCCCCTGGCTCCCCACCTGCAGGGGAGTCGCTTCACAAGCGGTGAAGTAGGTCTGCAGGTGTCTGTCTTTCTCTCCCCTCTCTTTCTTCCCCTCCTCTCTCCATTTCTCTCTGTCCTATCCAACAACGACGATATCAATAACAACAATAATAACTACAACAATAAAACAAGGGCAACAAAAGAGAGTAAGTAAATAAATAAATGTAAAATTTTTTTAAAAAAATTTTAATCAGTGTTAGTCTTTCAACCAAGCAGAGTATACACATTATCATGTATGAGGACCTGCAGTTGTCAGAAGGAAGGAAGGAAGGAAGGGAGGAAGGAAGAAAGGAAGGAAGGAGAGAGAGGGAGAGAAACGGAGGGAGGAAGAAACCATCAGGAAAGGTTGAATCAGGCATGTCCTGAGCCCCTGGTGGCAAAAAAAAGTGTGTGTGGGGGGGGTGGTTTCAGAGCTCACTCTCTAACTGCCCACTGGGTCTGAGATACTGAAATTCTAACATTGGTGTCTCAGTCTACAAAATACTCATTTACATTTGTCCCTCTCCTTTCAGAGAAACGTCCTTCTGTCTTTTTCCTCTGTGGGCGAGGCACTCCTAGCAAGAATCCTGACTGCAGCTAAGGAAGAAAAGAGGGACAGGGCGTGGGGAGGGGCAAAGCAGCCTTTGGTTTCCTTCCTCCCACCACAGCATCTGCCCACTACCAACACCATCCATTATAGATAAAGCCCAGACAATGGGGCTTTGGGAGGGGCAGGGAAAGAACGGGTAACAGGACAGTTATTTCACTATGTCTTGACCCTTGAGCTACTCAAAGCCCAGGATGCCAGAGCACTCACTGTGTTCAGAGATGAGGGCTCACCCACTACTGGACAACCTGACCTTAAGCATATGATGATTTTAATCATGTATCCTTTTCATTTCTTGATTTTTATCACAGTAATACAGAAGTACAGTTCTGCACTAAGTGACTGCTAATTCTAATTACCACCCTGTAGATCATTTCACATAATCTCTGTAGTCATGATTCCCACAGATAACCACTCAACTGTTTCTTTCAAGCCCTCATATATTTTCTTGCCTTGTGGTAGCTGGTAGGACCCCCAAAACCATGTTGAAAATAAGTGATGCAGCTGACTCCTTATCTCAGTTCTCATTTCAGGACTTTTGCTGAGTTTCCATTAAATATGACCTTATGTTGTTGTATTTTCTAAGAGATGGCATTCATCAATACCCAGTTTCCTGAAACCCAATTTGACTAACACTGATTTTTAAAGTTAACTGAATTTGGTGCTCTGTCTTATCCTTTGAATGCACTGTTGACTTGATTTGTGTTTAAAATTAACAAAGAGCTTGACTAGGCAGATTTCCTTACTTGTTAGGTTTTTTGTTGTTTTTTTATTTTATTTTATGTTTTTTGTTTTGTTTTTGCCTCCAGGGTTATCGGTGTCTGCACTAGGAATCCGCTGCTCCTGGGGGCCTTTTTTTTTTTCTTTTTGTTGCCCAGGTTCTTATTGTTGTTGTTGTTTGGATAGGATAGAGAAAAACTGAGAGAGGAAGGGAAGACAGAGAGGGGTAGAGAAGATAAGACACCTGCAGATGAGCTTCATCGCTTGTGAAGCGACACCCCTGCAGGTGGGGAGCCAGGGGCTCCAATCAGGATCCTTACTCAGGTCTTTGATGTAATTGTCTATATATTTCAATTAGATTATATTGGTTAATAGTCTTCAAATCTTCTATAACCATAAACGAGTGAAGTTTTGTGTCAATCACTTTTAAGACTATGCTAACAACCCAGTCTAAGTGTACATTTGTCTATTTCTGCTTACAGTTCTGTCAAGTTGTGTTTCATATATTCTAAGTAGGTATAAATTGTGGGTTTTCTGATGTCTCCTTGGCTGAATGTCTTTTTCCACATGCAGCAATATCTTCTGATTTAAAACCCACTTTCCCCTTTTTTCCTGTTGTTATATCACCATGTTTCCTTGGCATATCCCTTCCCATTCATTTCCTGTCAATCTCTGTGTCTCTAGACCAAAGATATTTTTGTAATCAGAATTTATCAGGATTTTTCTGGGCAAAATTTGCAAATTTCATAGTTCTGATGGGGACTATCATGTTGTTTTATTCATTTGGTTACTAATATATTTGTATTTATAGCTGTATTTCATCCTATTTGTCTCCTACTTGTGTTACCTGTCCAATGTTCCTTCTCAATTCTTTGCAATTATCTCCTTCTTTTATATAAACTAAGTATTTGTCGTTATTGATGTCATCGTTGTTGGATAGGACAGAGAGAAATGGAGAGAGGAGAGGAAGACAGAGAGGGGGAGAGGAAGATAGACACCTGCAGACCTGCTTCAATGCCGTGAAGCGACTCCCCTGCAGGTGGGGAGCCGGGGGCTCAAACCCGGATCCTTACACCGGTCCTTGCACTTTGTGCCATGTGCACTTAACCTGCTGCGCTACCGCCCAACTCCCTAAACTAAGTATTTTTAATAGTACCTTCTCCCCTATTGCCTTAATTATATATTATTTTACTATTGATTTATGGAAGTACTATCCCTGACTTGATATCAATCAGAATTTTTCCCATATTTCCCTAAACTTACAGCCCCGAGGATGAGGTAAGACTTGTAACTCAATAGCTGTGATTCAGTCAGATAGAAAACTCCACAGAAAATCAAAGTCCCTTAAAGTATTTGAGCCCTTACCACCCCTTCCTTCCCTTTTGTCACTGTGTGTTAACTTTATGTGTACTTTAATTCCATGAAACATTATTAATTCTTTGTACAGGCAATATTCATTATATATATATATATATATATATATATTCCATTGTTCACCTATTCTCCTGCACTTTCATGCTTCCATCAGAGATTATATGCCTGTTTCTGAAGGCCTTTCACATTTTCAGGGTGTATCTACTGACAGTGAATCCAGTCTTTCATACCTAAAATAGACTTCCTAGCTTTTTTCTAAAATTCTAAAATTCTGATTCTCATCTGCTTTATTCCTACTTGTTGGTTCCTGTTCATTAATCATTTTGTCCTGCTTTAAATCTTACTGCCTTTTAGGCATCAAGTTGCAGATGCTACTAGGATTCCATCCTGACTTCTCTGGGCAGATGACCTCACCAATGTGTCCTGGAACCTCACCTCCCCAGAGCCCTGCCCCACTAGGGAAAGACAGAAACAGGCATGGGGAATAGATCAACCTGCCAATGCTCATGTCTAGCAGAGAAGCAGTTACAGAAGCCAGAACTCCCACTTTCTGGTCCCCATAAAGAATTTTGATCCATATACCCAGAGGGGAAGAAATGTTAGGGGAAGATGACGAGAGGGCTGTGAACTCCAATTTAATCAAGACCCAGAAAGAGAAGAATTAAAAAGGGGAGGACATTTAGAAGTAGCAATAGGTGTAGGTGTGACTTGGAAAAGAAGAGAGGCCAGGACCATAGGAAAAAAATGGGCAAATATGTGTATAAATATGTATAGTTACAGAAATTTTAGTCAACTCATTGCTTCTTCAATGAAGAACTCTTGGGGAACAGGTAACTCTTGGAAAACAGGTGGTGGTACATCTGGTTAAGCACACATACTACAGTATGCAAGGACCTGGGTTCAAGTCCCCAGTCCCCACCTGTAGGAGGAAAGCTTTGTGAATGATGAAGCAGTGCTGCAGGTGTCTCTCTATCTCTCACTCTTCCCTCGTAATTTCTGGTTATCTCTATCTAATAAATAAAGATAATAAATAAAAAGAATTTTAAAAGGCAATAATAACTCTTGTTTCTCAGGCTGCCTTTATATTCGTGTTGCCTTGAGTTTTCAGAAATCTTTCTGAAATTTCTGGTTTTGTTTTTTGGTGTCTTTGTTTTTCTTTCCACTTGCACTGTCTAGGGCTACAGTATTTCTTTAGCCTGTAGCTCAGTATGTTTCATAGATTTCATAGATGTCAGAAAATTATGTTAGCATCTCCAGAACTACTGCTTTCTCTAATAATTTTTTGAGATTTGAATAATGTGTGGTAGACCTTTTCATTATATACCATATATCTTTTGTGAATGTTATGCTAATTTTTCTTTTTTTTTTTCTCCCTGTGCTAGCCTAATATTTCCCACTGCTATATCTTCCAGATCACAAGATCTCTCTTCATCTATGTCTGAGGCAGTTAAATCTACTTGTCCATAATTTCACTGATTTTATTTCAGTCCTAAATTTTCTATTTGATTTTTATATAGACTCCAGTTTTCTGGCAAAAGTCTCCAGATTTGTCATTTCTCTTGAACCTGCTCATCGTTGATAGTATCTATGTCTGACAGTTGATTTTCTCTATCACCTGTGGAACTATTTTGAATGCCTTTTTCTTCTCTTGATGATATACATGCCTGGTATATCTGGTGTTTCTATAACTGAACACTGAATGCTCACACATATACACAACTACACAGGATATATATGAACTTAAACACTGTTAAATGATTTTATGATTTTCTGTAGTCTGTGGTACAAAAACTAAAGAGCAGATCATCTTAATCCAATCAGAGGTTGAGCTGATTTGAGTCTTGGATTCAGTCTTTATAAACTTGGTCTATTTCTGGTTAGCTAATTTGAGGTTAGGTTTCACTCTTTATAAAGTTGGCTATTTTTAGTGAGCCCTTTCTCCTAGAACATAATCCTTTAGGGTTCCCAATTGAAAGCATAAAGGTATTAATAGGATCTCTTCACCTCTGTAAGTCCTGAATCTTTATTTTTTATTATTTTCATTTATATATTATTGGATAGAGACAGATAAATTGAGAGGGGATGGGGAGATCTGTGTGACAGAGACAGAGAGACACCTGCAGTACTGCCTCACCACTCATGAAGCTTCCCCCTGTGGGTGGGGTTCAGGGGCTTGAACCTGCATCCTTGTGCACTTAACCAGATGTGCCACCACCGGGCCCCCAAATCTTCATTTTTCTCTCTTTAGTATCATGACCCTGCCTATAGATCTGCTAAGTCTTCCAAGTCTCTACTAAGATTCTCAGTAAGTGCCACTTGCAAATCAACAAACTTGGGAGGAAGAATATCTCAGAGACAAGGTAGTTCCATATGAGGAAATAAGTTGAAATTAAATAAAAGCTGACTTTTGGGTAACTTTCTAAAACACACACGAGAAATTCCGAATGAAGACAGAGATTTTTTTTTTTTTTTTTTTTTTTTTTTTTTTTTTTGCCTATTGCTGGGGCTTGGTCCCTGCACTACGAATCCACTGCTCCTGTGGCCATCTTTTTCCATTGTTGTTGCTGTTATTGTTGTTGTTGTTGTTCTACTATTGTTGGGCAGGACAGAGAAAAATTGAGAGAGGAGGGGACGACAGAGAGGAGGACAGAAAGACGGACACCTGCAGATGGGCTTCACCACTTGTAAAGCGACCCCCCTGCAGGTGAGGAGCCGGGGGCTCCAACCAGGATCCTTGAGCTTTGCACTATGTGCACTTAACCTGGTACACTACTGCCCAGCCCCCCAGAGAAATTTTTAATGCTTTAACAACTAGCAAGGTTCTGCAGCAGGTAGAGCACCCAACTTGCAAGTATGAGATCCTAATATAGATCCCTAGTATCTGCCAGAATAATCAGAAATAAAAGATGGATGGATGGATGGGTAGATAGATCGGTGGGTGGGTGGAGACAGACAGACAGACAGAGATAGATATGTGGCATAACTGGTTGAGTGCTCACATCACAATGCACAAGGACCCAGGTTCAAGCCCCTGGTCCCCAACAAGTGGTGAAGCAGTACTGCAGATATCTCCCCTCCTCTATCTTCCCTATCTCTCAATTTCTGTCTCTATCCAATAAAAAATAAATACTAAAAAAAAAAAGATAGATAGATAGGCAGGCAGGCAGGCAGATAGGGAGCCAGGCAGTTGCACAACTGGTTAATTGCACACAACACTATGCACAAGGACCGAATTCAAGCCGCTCCTCCTCACCTACTTCACAAACAGTGAAGTAGGCCTACAGGTGTCTATCTTTCCCTCTCCTTCTATTTCTCCCCTTCCTCTCTCAATTTCTCTCTGTCCTGTCCAATAAGATTAGAAATAATAATAATAAGGAAAAATGGCTGCCAGGTGTGGTGGATTCGTAGTGCCAGCACCAAGCCCCATACTATAAAAGTGAAGAATGGTGGAGAGAGAGATGCTGGGGAAGGGACGAGGCAGTGGTGCACTCACATTACAATGCTCAAAGACCAAGGTTCAAGCCCCTGGTCCCACATGTAGAAGGAAACAATCACGAGTGGTAAAGCGGTGTTACAGGTGTCTCTCTGCCTCTCTCCATATTTTCCCCTCCCCTTGCAATTTCTCTGTTTCTATCCAATAATAAAAACAAATAAATAAAAAAGAGATGCAGGGGAGATGTATTGGGGGAGGCAGTGACCATGACTCCAGGGGACTCATGGGTGATGAGTGCAGCATCCTATCTGGTGAGCGTTCCTCCTCTCTTCTGGAAGAACAAAATCAAACACACCACCGCCACTACCTTCTAACAGGAAGGAAAATGGCAGCAACGCGGGGACCCTCCCCTGGGAAGGCACACAGAACCATCTCCACAGAGGGTCCAGGACCCATCAGTAGGTACAAGTATGACCCCACCTGAAAAGCAGCCCGGTGGTGGATGAAGCTGCCAGAAAGAAGTCCTGAACTCACTGATGTACAGAGTTTGGGGATCAATACACCAAGACTAGGGTCAGAATTGGCTTCCCTGTGTTTCCTGCTGCGGACCATCTGCTAGTGGATAAACAAGGGTATTTAAAGGAAGAGCCCTGAAGACCGGCAAGAAACACCAGCGGACCAATGTGGAGATGAACGTATATGGACCGTAGGGCACAGGACCCAAAGCACAACTCTTCTACCCAGATCATCATTTGGCTTTGAGCTCAGCACAACATAATTCTTCCATGTGTGCAATTTGCCCAAACTACAAATGGAAGTGGGGGTGGGGAGGGTAGTTAATGGCTATAGATGAAGCAGATAGTCAGGAAAATTCAGAACAGCAATGGGGCACAGTTGCAGATGCTGGGAAACTGTGAAGATGCAGTCACAGCCGCCATGTTGTCCCTTCAGGTTACTGCCAGTTCCCACGAGAGTTAGACGATATTCTCAGAGTACCTGTTCCACCATGTTGTCCCCTCAGGTTATTGCCAGTTACCATGAGAATTAATACGATATTCTCGGAGTACCTTTCCCAACCAATCCTGTCCTGACTCGTCACTCCTGGTTTTTGCCCTATAAAGCCCTGCAGCAAAGGTGGGCGCGAGGAATCACATCATTGCAAGACTGGCCAGCTCCTCATGGGGCGCAAGCGCTTCCACACTATGATCATCATCTCTGGCATTATGCTATTCCACTGCAGAATACTGTGCCCCAGTATGGTTCCGTAGACCCCATGTCCACTTGGTCGATTCCAAATTATACTCCTCCATGAGGATAATTTCTGGAACCATCCGTTCCACCCCGGTTCCATGGCTGCCAGTTCTTAGCAACATCGCCCCGCCAGATATTCGTCGGGATGCAGCATCATCTAAGTTCATTTCCCACGTCTACGCTCGACCGGACCTGCCAATATACGCGGATATCTTCGCCCACCCTGTCCAACGCTTGACGTCTCGTCACCCAATCTGGTCCCCTACGCCTACAATGAACTTCTCTGTTCCAGACTCTTGGAAACACAGTTGGCAGTCAGCTGAGGTAAAGAACAAACACCTCATCACAGACCCCTGCAAGCGTCAACCCGGCTTTGACCTAGCACGTTATGATCGGGCCCTCCTCAATCGCTATCGAACAGGCCATGGCCGGTGCGCCGCTATGTTCCATCGCTGGGGAGCCAGAGACGACCCGAACTGCCCCTGCGGCTACAGACAGACTATGACCCACATAGTCAACGACTGCCACCTCTCCAGATTCAAAGGAGGTCTCGAAACTTTACATCAGGCTCAACCTGACACTGTTGACTGGCTACGGAAGAAGGGCAAACACTAGAAGAAGCCCTCCTACTTCCACCTCTCTCTCTTGCCCGCTTTTCACATCAGTGATTAGATGCAGGGAAGGGTGCTGTGCGAGGCGAGGCAGCCATTTTTGCTAGCTCCACGTGGCCTGAACCACTGCGTTCTCACCCAACTCTGAGGTGCCCTTGCGAATAAAGATTTGTGTTCCCTCTTTGCTCTGGATCTCCTCTATCTCTCCTCCGCCGCACAACCCAACAGGCAGATTCTTCCACCAAACACCATAGCAAAGAAGATAAAGGAAAAAAATTACGGGGCCGGGTGGTGGCACACTTGATTGGGCACACATGTTACAATGCACAAGGACTCAGGTTTGAGCCCCCAGTACCCACTGTGGGGGAAATGCTTTGTGAATGGTGAAGTAGTGTTGCAGGTTTCCCTCTGCTTCTCTTCCTCTCTATCTGCCCTCTCCCTCTCAACTTCTGATTGTCTCTATCCAATAAATAAATAAAAATAATAAAAAATTAAAATAAAATAGAGAAAAAGTGTAACCAGAGGAGCTAGCATAATGGTTATGCAAAAAGATTTTCATGCCTGAGGCTGCAAAGTCCCAGGTTCAATCTTCCCATACCACCAGAAGCCAGATCTGGTCAGTGCTCTGGGTTTTTGTTTTTGTTTTGTGTGAGGGAAGACTGCAGATCATGAGGAGGCTTCAAATAGCATGTTTTATTATTCATAAAATGTAGCCTTTGCTAGGCTGTGGGTGTGGGGTTAGTGCTCCAGGCACTTGAAGATGCCTCTACCCACCCCTTCCAGTACCCTCTCAGTTTCCTTGTACAAACAGCACTAAGGTCCTTGCCACCTCTCCAGCCCTCTATCCCAGCCCTGTGCCCTTCAATCCCTGGCCTTTTGGGAGAAGTGAAAGACCCACCATCAGCCTTCTCCAGAGAGTATTCTAAGAGTCTGGAAATTATTTTTTCCCAAATGCTTTCACCTCTGAGTCATAACATAGCATCATAGTGAGGCACACTACTAATTAACACCGTTGATTGCCAGTTTAGCTGTCTTTCTGGATTATTAATAACTGGCAGACACATAATGTCTATGCCTTTCAGGACAGTCCAAAATGACATGCAAAGCACACTGGCTACATTTCCCAACTTGCTTGAAAGGCCCTGAACTTGACCCCAGGTCTGCAGATGATCTGGCCTCACTCTGGAGTTATACATTCCAGTCACAAAAGCCAGTCCCCACAGAAATTGCTCTTGGCTCCTCTCACATGGCCTCTCACCATGACTACTCTGACCTACTCTCCCCTCCCTCACCCACCCAACCTCAACATTTCCTATCAGACTTGACTATACCTTAGCCTCTTTCTCAATGCCACCCCCACACCCCACCCACAGGCCACTTCCATCTGGCTCCCACAGGGAAAGGAACCACTCAGGGAATCCCACCACAGAGAGATAACAAAAAGAAGACAAGCAGAAGCAAGACACCTCCCTTTCTGAGTGGGCCAAGCACTACATTAAAATGCTTTCCACATACAACAATAAAACAACAAGGGCAACAAAAGGGAATAAATAAATTAAATAAATTTTAAAAAAAAGAAAAAAATGCTTTCCACATATCATGACATTTCACACACTCTGAAGAAGGCATTTCACAGATACAGAAAGTGAAGGACAGGACAGAAAGAGTGGAAGCAGGATTTGGGTCCAATGCCTGTGTTTTGAAGAACTATGCTGCACTGAACAGAAAGTCACAGAATCACCCAGGAAGGGTACCCACAAATGGTGGGGGGGGCTGGGGGAGAAGCAGAACTCTTAGAAACTACCTCTGACATTTAACAGACAACAGCAAGTCTTGGTGAAATTGAATATTTGGCTAGTTTAAGGAAATGACAGTTGTGGGCTGGGTGGTGGTACACCTGCTAGAGTGCACATGTTGCTGTGTGCAAGGACCTGGTGTTAAGTCCGCAGCCCCCTTCTGCAGGGGAGAAGCTTCAAGAGTGCTTCTGGTGTCTCTCATTCTCTCTGTCTCTGTTTATCTCTCTATCCCTTCCTCACCCCCTATCAAAAAAGAAAAGGAAGAAAATATCCCACCCCAAGAGCAGTAGAGTCACTGTGCAGGCACCAAGTCCCAGAGATGATCCTGGTGGGGGAAAAAAATGATGACAATGAACCTGTAGGAGAAGGTGGCAGAGAATGGAGAGTGGCAGGTATGATGGAGGGGAGAAAGAAGCAAAGCAGGCAGGAGTGAAGAACGGAGTCAATCAACCTGTATATAACCAGAAGCAGAAAAACAAGATGACACAGGGCACCGCCAGGTCACAGAAAGCCAATAGCACTACTGCACCAAAGTAAAAGGCTCTGGGATGGGGGTGGGAGGGATGTTCAGGTCCTGGAACATGATGGTAGAGGAGGACCTAGTGGGGGTTGAAGTAATATGTTGAAAACTGAGAAGTTTGGAGGCTGAGCAGTGACGCTCATAGTATGAAACGCAAGGATCATGGTTCAAGCCCCCAGTTGGAAGCAGTGAAGCAGGTCTGCAGGTGTCTATCTTTCTCTCTCTTTCTCTATTTTCTCCTCCCCTCTCAATTTCTCTCTGTCCTACCTAAAAACAAACAAAAAAAATGAAAAAAATGGCCTCTGGAGCAGTGGATTCATAGTGCAGGCACCAAGCCCCAGTGATAACCCTGGAGGTAAAGAAAAAGAAAAAAGAAAGAAAGAAAACTGCGGAATGTTACACATTACAAACCACTGTATTTTACTGTCAACTGTAAACCATTAATCTCCCCAATAAAGAAAAAGAAAGAAGAAAGAAAGCCAAGAGCACTTGTTGTAGGCACACAGACCAGAGCAGTAGTAGAAAGGTGTGTCTGGGTGGACCTCACAACTCCACCTCACAGTGTCCAACACTGAATCCACCAACACCCTTGAAGTCTGCACTTCTTCTGGGTCCACAGGCCCCAAGACTTAGCAGCTCCTACCAAAAATCCTACCCTGCCCCATCACTGTCCCCTGTCTGACCATAGGAGGGGGCCAGAGGCTCAGCAGTAATGAAGACAAGCACAAGATACTACTCTCCTGGAGAGTCCCTGAGGGTGTCCCTGGCCATCACCCTCACAAGAGGAAGCATCACCACACGACGGCATTGACCTGGAAGACTCTGGCCACCCAGTGCTATTACACCTTCCAAGGAGGAACCATCCAGCTGTGCCAGCCCTCCCCAAAGCTGACCTCAGCTCCCTAGCACTGCTCACAGCTTCTCTGCATCCGAGTTTCTGCCACTATCCAATAGAATCCATCCTTCCATGCTGCCCAGTGGCCTCAGTCCCTTTTTCTTGTCAAAAAAGTGGTAAGAGGAAGGGTTGGGTAGTGATTACCTGGTAGAGAGCACACTTCATAATGCGCAAAGACCCAGGTTTAACCTCCTCCACCCCCAGTCCCCACATGTGAGGGAAGCTTCAAGAGCAGTGAAGCAGTATTGCAGGTGTCTCTGTCCTTCTCTACCTCCCTTTCCCTCTCAACTTCTCTGTCTCTATACATAAATAAATATTGGGGGAGGGGGGGAACCGGGCAGTGGTACAACTGGTTAAGCGCACATAGTACTAAGCACAAGGGCCCGTGCAAGGATCCAGGTTTGAGCCTGCCCCAGCGTCTTCTGCCTCTTGCATGCACCCCTCCGGTACAACACTCACTTGTTCCTTTGTTAACAACAGACATGCATTTCTCTGAGAACTGGAGGCTGGGAGTCTAAGATCAAGTCAGATCCTGATTTAGAAAAGTTCAACCGCCTGGTTCTTCCTCTCTTTTATTTATTTTTCTTTTTGTTAATTGAAAAGAGAGATATTAAGAGGGGAAAGGAGCGGGTGGGGGGTTAGCGAAGTGGGTTAAGCGCATGTGGTGCAAAGCGCAAGGACCCCCGGAAGGATCCCAGCTCGAGCTCCAGGCTCCCCACCTGCAGGGGAGTCACTTCACAGGCGGTGAAAGCAGGTCTGCAGGTGTCTGTCTTTCTCTCCCCCTCTGTCTTCCCCTCCTCTCTCCATTTCTCTCTGTCCTATCCAACAACAACGACATTAATAACAACGATAATAATAACCACAACAATGCTAAAACAACCAGGGTAACAAAAGGGAAAAAATGCCCTCCATGAGCAGTGGATTCGTGTTGCAGGAACCGAGCTCTGGCAATAACCCTGGAAGCAAAAAAAAGAAGAAGAAGAAGAAGAAGAAGAAGAAGAAGGAGAAGGAGAAGGAGAAGGAGAAGGAGAAGGAGAAGGAGAAGGAGAAGGAGAAGGAGAAGGAGAAGGAGAAGGAGAAGGAGAAGGAGAAGGAGAAGGAGAAGGAGAAGGAGAAGGAGAAGAAGAAGAAGAAGAAGAAGAAGAAGAAGAAGAATGGAAGGGAAAGAGAGGGGGGAGAGAGAGAGAGAGAGAAAGGAAAACACCTACAGCCCTGCTTTACCGCTTACAAAGCCTCCCTCCTACAGGTGGGAACTAGAGACTTGAACCCGGATAGTTGCATGTGGTATTGCGCATGTTCAATCAGGTGCTCAACTAGGTGTGCCCAGCCGGCTCCCCTTTTCTCACATGAAAGAAGCAAGAGAGCTCTCTGGGGTCTCCTTTAAGGGCAGCGAATAATAGCCCCCTTGGCTCGGTTTACCTGCCTCCCCCAGCCCACACGTGGACAGAACAGACCCGGAAAAACCCACCAACAACAGAGAGGCTCCATCCTCATCCTGTGGAGAACCACTTCCCACACACCCCCAGTCCCCTCAGAGCACATGGACACAAACTCCACTGCTAAAAATACTGTGTTCTTACGGAGAATATACGGGAGACTGCATGGTGGCGCACCTGGTTGATTGTACATGTTACAATGCACGAGGACCTGGCTTCAAGCCCCAGGTCCCCTCCCTCAGGGGGAAAGCTTTACAAGTGATGAAGCAATGCTGCAGGAGTCTCTCTGTCTATTTCCCTATCTCCTCCTCCCTCTCAATTTCTGGCTGTCTCTATCAAAGAAATAAATAAAGCTAATAAAAAAATTTTAAAAACATTTAAATAAAGAATATATGGAGCCAGGTGGTTGAGCACTCAATAGAATGCACAGGTTACCTGGGTTCAAGTCCCCAGTCCCCACCTGCAGCAGGAAACACTTCACAAGCAGTGAGGCAGGTGTCTCTCTCTCCCTCCCAAACCCTCTAGATTTGTTTCTATTCAATAAAATAAAAATAAATTTTAAAATAATTTTTCAAAAAAGAACAGATGCAGAAAGAAATACCACTGGATCTTCATGTGTATAGATGAAAATAACTAATAAATAAAATGAAAAAGTAAGGAAATCCAGAGGCCATGGAATGTGAGCTCACACTTACAGGGATGCTGCGGTTACACAGGCTCCTGTGCTGAATATGAATAGACATGGCCCCCAGATCATATCGATGGGCTTTACAATTAACACTATTTATATACTTTTCCCATATTTGGGAGGTACTCTCTGCCCTGACCCAGCTTTCTAGTCCTATTCCCAATTCTGACACCATCTTCACAGACAATACTTTTAGCCCACCTGCATGTTAGCTGTCAGACTCAGGCAAAACTTAGTAAAGTCATGGGCCCTTTGGAACATACCTAGAATAGATTTCCTAGCTTCTTCCAACATGAAGACCCCAAATCTCATCTGCTCTATTCTTATCTTCCTTAAACTATTGGTTCTGCTTTATATCTTGATGCTTTTCAGCCACCAAGTTGCAGGTGCTACCATGCCGCCAACCTGACTTCCCTGGGGAGATGATCTCACCAGTATATCCTGGAACCCCACTTCTCCAGAGTTCTACCTCACTAGGGAAAGACAGAAACAGGCTGGGGGTATGGATCAAACTGTCAACGCCCATGTCCAGAAAAGAAGCCATTACAGAAGCCAGATCTCCCACCTTCTGCACCCCATAAAGATCTTTGGTCCATACTCCCAGAAGGATAAAGAATAGGGAAGCTTCCAAATGGAAGGGATGGGATATGGAACTCTGGTGGTAGGAATTGTATGGAATTGTACCCCTCTTATCACACAATCTTGTCAATCATATTAAACCACTAATTTTAATAAGTAAGTCTGTAAAGTTTCATCATAAAGAGGATTTCTTCTTCTTTCTTCTAATTGAATCTACACAAGAAAATGGATCTAAGTTAATCTCCTATAGTAGCCATTTCACTATATATGTTAGACACCTTGAGCTACATAGAAAAGTACATTAGTCATAGATGTTAAACTATAAGTTATCGGAAAATTCATGACACAGTTTTGTTTTTCTATGTAAAAATGTGTCATTATTTTTTCCAACAACGCAGTACATATCAAAGTAACACAGTGATATATGTTAGATATTCATCAATGAAACTGGGAAACATCCCCCCCAAAAAAAAAAAAGTTAAATAGGAACCTCATAGGGGCCAGGCAGTGGCACACTTGGTTAAATGCACACACTACGGTGCGCAAGGATCCAGGTTCAAGCCCCTGGTGCCCAACTGTAGGAGGAAAGCTTCACAAGTGGTAAAGCAGGGCTGCAGGTGTCTCTCTGTCTCTTTTCCTCTCTATCTTTTCCTCCCCTTTCAATTTCTGTATCTACTCAATGATAAAGAAACATTTTTAAAATGTGAAGCTCATGCCCAGCCCTGAAAGGAACTACACTGCAGAATAAAGAGTGGAAATGGCAGCACAGCCGGCTTCCATCCTCAACCCCAGGCTGGCTTAGCATCTTTTGCAAACTGACTGGAAATTGTTAAAATACTAATGAACTTAAGGCCCTCCCATCAACAATGACTGGACAATGTGGCAAAGCCACAGGGCAGAGCCGTACACAAACAGCTGCCTAGGTCAAAAGCACCTCTCCCCACACCCCCTTCCCATCAGATGGATTGTGAGTTCCAGTGACTCGCAACACAGTTAAGCAGTCCCGTTTTTTGCCAGCAACAAGTTAAATGTGGTGGGGCCCTCTTGAGGAAGTCTAAATCTCTCCCACACTCTCTGGGCAGCAGGAGCAGAAAGCACAGTCCTGGGCATCCAGCGGGAAGAGTCTCCCTGTGCCCCTTTTGCAGATTCCCCTTGCGTTGGCAAACTCACGTTTCCTGACAAACACTACCCAGAATAATGAAATTTAAACTGTTTAGACTTTGCAGAAGTGCGTTCGTACATTTAATGGGGCTGGCATGTTTTGCTTCAGGGACCAGGCGGGCCAAGGAACGTTATTTTGAAATGAAAACAATGGCTCTCCAAGAAGACTGGGGGAAGAAAAGATGCTTAAAGACACCAGATCCCTGAGACATAAAGAAACCTCAGCCTGGGACATGGCCCCTCCTTCCCCTTCCCACTCTGCAGCCTAGGATTAGCTCTTGTCTTGCTCAGGGCTGTCTTGCCCACAGTCCCTCATGTGTGGTCACAGCAGGCCACTTCAAGAGGGGGTTCAGAGAACAGAGGACAGCACTCCTAGGAGGAGCCAGGAGACACACACTAAATCATCTTTCCAAAGCAAAAGTAGGGATTTTGCCTACTGTCATGCTCTTAGTGCTGTCATACTTGGGGTGGGGGGGTGGGGGTGGGCAGGGGGCTCCCCCTAGCCTAGCACAAGGCAGTAACTAATGAGGCACACATGTTAGCACAGAGAGTTTCTGGGCATATCTCTCTCTCTCTCTCTCTCTCTCTCCCTCTCTCTCTTCTTTTAATGTATTCAGTTTTAATGGCAGAGAAACACAGAGAGAAAGACAAACACAGAGAGTAACCAGTGCTCAGCTTTGGCTTAAGGCAGTACTGGGGATCCAACCTGGGATTTAGGAGCCTCAGACATGAAAGCCTTTTGCATTCTGCTGTCTCCCTAGCCCCAGCCTTTTCTCAAAGTGACCCTTCACTGACTGCCTATGTAACTGAAACTTTTAATCAAAAGGCTGTTGATAACCTCTAATATTAGAGCAATGTTCAAGCTCTCAGGATCCTTCAGGAACCCTCAAGGCCCCACCCTAATCCTTACCAAGACTCCTCTGCAGGAGGCCCTCCACACTTTCATCTATAAGGTAACCTGGTAAAAAGCTTCTGCTCTGGATTAGGTAGACACATCAGAGGAGAAAGACTTTGGTCACAGGTGGTAGAATCTGGAATGAATTCATAAGCGGGCAAAAAATAGGGAGAGGGAGAGAAAGAGAGGAGAAGACAGAGAGAGTGAGTTCTTAGGGAGGGATCTACAGGCCACTGTTCATCTTGACACAGACTAAAGGGTCTAATCTAACTCATCTAAATACATGTCAATTACAATTTCCTGGGGAAACAGTTTCCAACTCACACATGGGTGGCAGTCAAAGGTTCACTAAGACTTAGCTGTCTGGGTTCATTTTTTTTCATACTTTTTGTTGGCCTCCAGGGTTATTACTGGGACTCAGTCACTGCTTCTGTGGCCAGTTTTTTTTTATTATTATTATTATTAATTTTTTTATTTTTTGGATAGGACAGAGAGAAATTGAGAGGGGAGAGGAAGATAGAGAGGGAGAAAGACAGACACCTTCAGACCTGCTTCACCACTTGTGAAGTGACCCCCCCCCCGCAGGTGGGGAATCAAAGACTTGAACCAGGATCCTTGCTTGGATCCTTGCACTTCATACTATGTGTGCTTAACTCAGTGTACCATCGCCTGGACCCCAGGGTGTTGTATGCTTTACATTGGTTTGTTCTAGCCCTCCCCCACCAAGAAAATTGGATCAGTCCAGTTAGTTTCGCGGCCTGCTTGGCCCCGCCCCTAGGAACCCCGCCAGAGTTCCAGGGTTCCAGAGTTCGAGAGTTCGGGAGTTGGAGAGGGTTCCTGAGTTCCAGAGTTACAGAGTAAGAGAGAGTGCTTGGGCCGCCGCAAAGAGACAGCAGAGTTCTGTTTGGTGATTAGTTTGTCTTAGTTTATAAATCGTTGTTCCTGAATAAAGAAATACAGCTTCCCTGCCCAGCCGTACGTCTCTGGTCGTCTCTGTTACCCACCCGTGAAGCCAGCCCGGCCGGCTGGAGCCGCCGGAATTTTAACAACACCAGGGTGCATTTTTTTCATAGAACAAAAGTGATGCCTGTAGTTAGGACATCAGGCCAGCCTGTCACTATCATGGTTTCTGAGCCCTAAGCAATAAAAGTCAGGCCTTATTCTTCTTTGATATCCCAGGATTCTACATAGGACCAGACAAAGGTCAAGAGTCCATATGAGTGAAGACCTGCATAAGTCAGAAATAATTTCATATTTGCTCTGGTGGGTTCCCAAAGGATGCATGGGCTGACCACTTCAGTTTTAAAGGTACCAGAAAAGTTTGCAGTCCAGGAGGTAGCTCAGAAACTATAGTGATAGACTTAAAAGTAAAAGGTCCTGAGTTCAATGCCCAGCATTGCATATATCAGAATGATGCTCTTGATCTCTCTCTCTCTCCCTCCCTGCCTGCCTCTCTCCCTCCCTCCCCTTTCCTGTGTTAGTAAATGTGTTTTAACAAATGATAAATTACTAGGAGACCCATATACCAACTCCCAAATTTAGGCCCCTGATCTAATTTGCATACTCTAAGGGCCTAAAGAAAACAGGGGTTCCCAGACAAATTCACAGAATAACACAGGAGCTAAAAGGTGGGCTCTGCTTTTGCATTTCAGGCAAGATCCCCCAGGCCTGAGTTTCATTCAGTCTGGCACAGGTGGAACACACAGACAAGTGCACCTGATGAAGGGCCCCCACCAACAGCCACCTAGAGGTTGGGCAATGACACAGCTTTCCTATAGTAAAGAGAAGGTGACACTCCCAAACTCATGAGTGTTTTAAATTCAACATTCCTGAATATTTTACCTCCTCCTGTGGGTCCTAGCTCTTTCTCTGGGATCTGTGCTCTCCCAGAGAAAGAGAGCCATGGCCAGTCTGCCACAACCCTCCAAGGCTTCCCACTTCCCCTCACAGGGTGAGCACAGGGCGTTTTCCATACTCAGACACCCTCCAGTGCAGCTGGCAGCTTCACTTAGCCATGGCATTTTGACAGCTGACTCTCTGATGGCCTGTGCCCAATGGGGTTTAAGAAATGATCCCCCGTGTACCTCTGTCACGGGTGTCACTCTTTACAATGTTCTAGAAGGGGGAAGGGTGGGGTGACATCAGAGCTTAGAGTCATAGCTCCAAGGGACATCTCCCCATTCATCAACAACAGTATCCTGGGGATGGGGCATGGTGCACCTGGTTAAGTACACACATTCCCAAATGCAAGGACCTGGGCTCAAGTCTCCAGTCCCCACCTGCTAAAGGGAAACTTCATGAGCGGTGATGCAGTAGTGAAGGTATTTTTCTCTCTCCCTCTATTATTTCTCCCTCCCCTATCAGTTTTTCACTGCCCTAACAAATAAAAAAAAAAGAAGAAGAAAACTGGGGGTGAGTGGTGATGCACCTGCACCACTCATGAGCGCACACATTCCCCTGTGCAAGGACCTAGGTTCAAGCCCCCAGTTCCCACCTGCAGAAGTGAAGCTTCATGACTGGTGATACAGTATTACAGGTATCTCTCTCCCTATCTCTCCCTTCTATCTCAGTTCCTCTCTGTCTCTATCCAAAACTAAAAATAAATCTTTTTTTTAAAAAAAGAAGAAACAAGCTAATAAACGAGGAACACCAATTGTTATATGAGTGGGTCTGTCTGTGGACAGCGCTATACCACATACTTACAATCTGAGGTCCAAAGACTCAAATAACAAATTCTTCTGATAAAGAGCAATTTGCCTGAAAAATCAAAACCTGACAAGCTAGGGCCCTAATCAGGGAGTCCTGAGATTCTCAAACAGACATGATAGGCCTAGATCTCGAATAAATCCCACTCTCCATTGTTACCGGTCATCTCTATCAGGAACAACACAATAGACCCCTCTGTGGACCCCCATAGGACCTTGCCCTCAACTTGGATCAACAATGGTAGAGAATGTTCCATCCTCCGAAAGGAGGCTGGACAACATACTCTGTGCTACACCTGAGGAAGATGGGTCCTGATATTGGGGTAGCTTGGAACGTTCCTACTTATGACCACAGAATGTGAGCTCAGATCTACAGAGATGCAAAGGTCACATAGGCTCCTAAGCTGAATGTGGGCCCCAGATCATGTCAATTCGATGGGGTTTACAATCAACAATATTTATACACCTTTCCTATATTTGGAAGCTACTCTCTTCCCTGATCCAGCTTTCTGGTCCTTCCGCCAGCCATGACATCATCTCCCCAGACAATAACTTGGATCTACATGCATATCAGATTTCAGGCTCAGGCAAAAAAAAAAAAACCACTAGTATAGCCACAGGCCCTTTGGAATATAACCAAAATAGACCTATCAGCTATCTACAAAATGGAGACCTCCCCCCACACACACTCTTCATCTGCACTATTCCAGGACTGAACCTGGGAGCCTCAGGCATGAGACTCTGTTTGCATAACCATTATGCTGTCTCCCACACTCTTTTCCATTTTTGTCCACAACAGCCCCATGGAAGGGATATTTTCTGCTTAAAGGCTTTAGGAGAGGAAACATAGCAGCAGAGAAGTTGGAGCCCAGGCCTGCCTGAAGCAGTACCCACAGACAGGTTACACCCAGTTATGCTGACTCTATAACAGAATCAGACACAAAACAGACACCCTCATAAGCACTTGTGCAAGCAACAGAGAAGGGTCACACTGGAAAGCATCACACCTTTTTTATTATTAGTGATTTAATAGCGATTAGCAAGACTTTAAGATAACAGTATAATTGTATGGGTATAATCCCATACAATTCCCACCACCAGAGTTCTGTGTCCCATTCCCTCCACTGGAAGCTTCCCTATTCTTTATCCCTCTGAGAGCATGTACCAAAATTCTTTTGGGGGTGCAGAAGGTGGGGAGTTCGGCTTCTGTAATTGCTTCTCTGCTGGACATGGACATTGACAGGTGGATCCATACTCCCAGACTGTTTCTATCTTTCCCTGGTGAGGCAGTGCTCTGGAGAGGTGAAACTGGAGAGGTCAGGATGGAATCATAGTAGCATCTGCAACTTGGTGGCTAAAAGGTGGTAAAATATAAAGCAGAACAAATTGTTTAATAAACAGGAACCCAAAGATAGGAATAGAATAGATAGGGAAGCTATCAGGGGAGAGGATGGGATACAGAGTTCTGGTGGTGGGAATTGTGTGGAGTTATACCCCTCTATCCTATGGTTTTGTCAATGTTTCCTTTTTAAAAAACATAATAATAATAAAATAATTTAAAAATTAGGTGTCTTTGTGTGGGAAGAAGCTAAAAAGTCTACTTTAGATATGTTCCAAGGGGCCCATGATTTCAGTAATTTTTGCCTGAGCCTGATAGTTAACATGCAGGTAGACTAAAAGTATTGCCTGGGAAGATGGTGTCAGATTTGAGAACAGGACTAGAAAGCTAGATTAGGTCAGAGAATAGTCCCCAAACATGAGGGAAGTATATAAATGCCATTAACTGTAAACCCCGACGATCTGACCTAGGGCCCATGTCTATTCAAAGTGCTACATTTTAAGCCCTCATTGGCTGGCACCTCAAAACACATCAGTGACCTTGGTCACAGACAGGAGGCCCTGCTATTCAGGCCCTGCTCTCTAGCCCCTTCCAGTGACTTCTCCTTGATGAGCTTCCTCTTCACAGGTGGCTCTTTAATAAGTGCCTATCCATCCTTCTCCTGTTTCCTTTTTTTTTTCTGTTTATTTATTTATAAAATGGGAACATTGGCAAAACCATAGAATAAGAGGGGTACAATTCCACACATTTTCCACCCCAGAGCTCCATATCCAACCCCCTCCCTTGCTAGCTTCCCTATTCTTTATACTTCTGGTTCCTTTTTTTTTAAGAGGTTAAACTCATGTCCTCAAACATGTCCAAGACTGCTGAGGTGCTGAGTTACCTCCTGAACCCAATTTTTTTTAAGAGTTTTAGCCTTTTTTTTTTATTTTTTTTATCTTTATTTATTTGCTGGATAAAGACAGAAACTGAGAGGGAAGGGGGTGATAGAGAAGGAGAGAGACACCTGCAGCACTGCTTCACCACTGTGAAGCTTTCCCCTTGCAGATGGGGGCCAGGGGCTCGAACCTGGGTCCTTGCGCACTGTGACATGTGCGCTCAACCAGGTGTGCCACCACCTGGCCCCCCAATTTTTTTTTAATTGAGAAAAAAGACAGAGGCAGAGAGAAGGAACAGAGGGAAGAATACACCACAGCACTGCTCCACTGCTCACAGTGCTCTTCACGTAATGCTAGGGCTTGAACCCAGGGCCTTAATTCTGCTGAGTGAGCTCTACTAACTGAGCTATCTCCTAAACCTACTCCTCTTCCTCCTCATCTTCCTCTCATCTTCCTCCTCTTCTTACTCCTTTTTCTTTTCTTTCTTTCTGACAGAATCATGTTCTCATGCATGTAAGATTCTACCACTCCACACCACTTCTTCATTCAGATAGGGAGAGAACACCAAAGCTTCTTCCGCTGCCACACCACGTTTCACGCAGTGCTCGGGTTTGAATCTGAGTCAACCATGGCAATGCAGACTGCCGACTGGTGAGCTATCTCTCTAGCCCGCTAGTTTTTTCTTTCTCTCATCTTTTATTTAGAATTATCCTTTTCTAAGGGAGTCGGGCAGTAGTGCAGCGGGTTAAGTGCACGTGGCGCAGAGTTCAAGGACTGGTGTAAGGATACCAGTTCGAGTCCCTGGCTCCCCACCTGCAGGGAAGTCGCTTCACAAGCAGTGAAGCAGGTCTGCAGGTGTCTATCTTTCTCTCCCCCTCTCTGTCTTCCCCTCCTCTCTCCATTTCTCTGTCCTATCCAACAATGATGACATCAATAATTACAATAATAAAACAAGGGCAACAAAAGGGAATAAATAAATAGAATTATCCTTTTCCTGTATTTCTTTCACCCTTCTCTCTCCTTTTCTCTCATTTTCTATTTTTACGTATTTTGTGTTCATTTATTCATTTACTTATTTTACCTGAGCCACTACTCAGTTCTAATTTATGTGGTGCCAGGGGTTGACCCTGGGACCTCCAATGCCTGAAGTGTGAAGACTTGCCATTTGAGGCGAGAGGGAGTGGAGACAGTATAATAGTTATGCAAAGACTTCCTGAGGTCCCAAAGTCCCAGATTCAATCCTTCCTGATTTCTCTTTTATTTTTCTCTTTCATTTTTTGTTTGTTTTTGTATGTTTATATTTATTTTACCTGAACACTGCTTAGTTCACATTTACATAGTGCCAGAAATTGAACCTGGGGCCTCTGATGCCTCAGGCAGACAAGCCTGTTACTTGGAGCAGAAGGGTGACAGTATAATGATTATGCAAAAAAGATTTCTTGAGGTTCCAAAATCCCAGGTTCAATCTCCTGCTTTTCTCAGAAGGAAGGAAGGAAGGAAGGAAAGAAGGAAAGGATGGAGAAAGAAAGACCAGTTATTAGAACTTCAGTTGGAGGGTGTGGTTATATGAGCATGTGGAGATGTAATCTCACACTCCTGGAAGTTTATCATTTTAAAAACTCTACTGAAGCAATAATAAAAAAAGAAAAGAGAATGTCTGCTACTGTCTCATGAGATGCAAGTTACTTCTGAAACCTTCTGTGCTCACAGACAGCAATACCACTTCCCCCAGCTGCAGTGCTGAGTCATCATCAGGACCTGAAATCCATTTCTACCCATCCACTTCCCACCTTTCCTTCCACCAGTTCACTCCAACCCTCCCTGCTCCCTCTAGTCCAGGCGATTCTTGCTGCTTCTGGCATCTCAATGGCCCTGTTGCCTGTATCACACTTGGACATGAAACACATGCTGCCTTCAGCCACTGCTACACTCTTTGTTGTTATGCTTATGACCCACCTCCCCCAATGATCACAATAAAGGAAATAATCTGGGGGCAGGTGGTGGCACATCTGGTGGAGCGTACATGTTACAATGTGCAAGGGCCTGGGTTCAAGCCCCCAGTACCCACCTTCAGAGGAAAAGCTTTGCAAGTGGTTAAGCACTGTTGCAGGTGCCTGGGCAGTAGTGCAGCAGGCTAGCGCACATGACGATCCCGGTTTGAACCTCTGGCTCCCCACCTGCAGGGGGTTGATTCACAAGCAGTGAAGCAGGTCTGCAAGTGTCCATCTTTCTCTCCTCCTCTCTGTCTTCCCCTCCTCCCTCGATTTCTCTCTGTCCTATCCAACAACAACAACAGCTACAACAATAACAACCACAACAAGGATAACAAAATGGAGAAACTAGCCTACAGGAGCAGTGGATTCATAGTGCTGGCACTGAGCCCCAGTGATAACTCTGGAGGCCAAAAAAAAAAAAAAAAAAAGACCCAGTGTTTACATAAAAACAGTAAAGCACAAGGACTGGTGTAAGGATCCCAGTTCGAGCCCTCAGTTCCCCACCTGCTTCACAAGCAGTGAAGCAGGTCTGCAGGTATCTTTCTCTCCCCCTGTCTTCCCCTCCTCTCTCCATTTCTCTCTGTCCAATCCAATATCTACGACATCAATAACAACAACAATAAAAACTACAACAATAAAACAACAAGGGCAACAAAAGGGAATAAATAAATAAATAAATATTTTTTTAAAAAAGGTCAGAAACGTCCCCCGATCTTGTCCATACTATAAACTTTTCCATTTGTCAAGCTATGCGCGTCACACTTATCTCTGACAACTGGGGCACTCCCCCCTCACTGACAAGAATCCAGGACTGAGGGTTCACAGAGGTGTGGCTGACTTGCAACCCTTTCACCTTGGAAGGTCTGTTCTCGTGCATCCTGGCCTGATCTTGGTTTTCTCGTATATGGAGATGGAGCCTGATCCTGCCAACTCATTAGCCTTCAAGGCTGTGAGGAGCAGCCTACGTCCCAGTGCCTTGTAAAACGCAGACATATGTGGTTCTATTACTGGCATCTTCAGTGATGAATCACCATCCACAAAAATGCACCCAGTTCTGGGAACAAAAAGCCACTCTGTCCTTGACTATTGTTCTGGACACCACCACCACTCTCCTTTCCCTGCCCGCAGACACACAGCAATGCTGGCTTTCAATGGAGGCAGCCCAGAAAGGCAGTCCATCTCTCCCCTCCAGCACTGCTCTCTCAGAGACCAGCACTTGGGTACTTCGGGGTCCTGCAGGATCCAGAGAGATGGTGGTTTAGGAAAATTTCACTCAGAACATGAGTTCAAAGGCACAGGTACACACCTATCTTCATAACTACAGTATTCACAACGGCCAAAGAGTGGAGGTACCTAAATGCCCATTGACAGATGACAGAATAAAAATAGATACTCCATGGAATACCACTCTGCAAACGAACAAACAGAAAAGATGATAGTGTTTCCTTTGGGACAAAATGGATGGAAGTGGAGATGTTATGCTTCGCACAATAAGACGTGAAAGACAATTACTGAATGGCTTCACTCATATGTACAATCTAGAGAACTGAAACACATAAATTTGTCAAGAAGAAGAAGAAAAGCCCATATATAAACAAAATGTCTCTAAGACTTTGTGAGAATTATGGTGGTTGTGTTAGGAAAAGATGGGGACACAGAACTTTGGTGGGGGCTGGCAGTGTGGAACTACACCCTGCAAACTTACAATTTTATAAAACACTATTAGTCAATTTGTGAAGGGGATTAATGTTTTACATCCGACAGTAAATGCTGCTGTTGTTAAATAGGATAGAGAGAAATTGACAGAGGAGGAGGAGCGAGAGAGGGAGAAAGATAGACACCTGCAAACCTGCTTCACTGCTTGCAAAGTGACCCTCCTGTAGGTTGGGAGCTGGGGCCTCGAACAGGAATCCTTGCTTGGGTCCTGCACTTTGCACTATGTGTGCTTGGCCTGATGCACTACCACTCAGGCCCCTATACATCCCTCATAAGTGGCTGCCATGACAGAAAAGAAAATTCAGGGGACCAGGTGGTGGTGGCACACTTGGCTGAGCACACATATTACAAGGCAAAAGAACCTGGGATAAAGCCCCCAGTCCCCATCCAGAGGGAGAAAGCTTTGAGAATGGTGAAGCAGTGTTGCAGGTATCTCTCTGTCTCTGTCCCTGTCAACCCCTTCCCTCTTGATTTCTGGCTGTCTCTAGCCAACAAATAAATACAGAGAAAGAAAAAGAAGGAGGAGGAGTAGAAGGAGAAGGAGAAGGAGGAGGAGGAGAAGAAGAAGGAGAAAATTTAGAGAGGCAGGCAGGTGACACACCCGGTAGAGTGCACATATTACTATGTGCAACAACTTGGGTTCAAGCCCCAAGCCACCACATGGGAGCACCTGGGGAGGGAGTAAGCTTCACAAGTGGTAGAGTGGTGCTGGAGTGTCTCTCCTTTCTATCTCTCTCCTTCTCATCCTATACAGAGAAAAGAACAAAAGATTGCCAGAAGTGGTGGAGTCTTACAGGCACTGAGCCTTGTGATAACCCTGGTGGAAAAATATTAAAACAACTCTAATAAATAAATAGTAAATATTTTTAAAAGAAATAAAATTTCCCTAAAGCCTTCAAGGCTGACAGAGGTCTACATGCCCAAACATGGAAAGAATGGGGGGGGGGGGGCAGTCAGTAGCAAAGCGTGTTAAGCTTTGTGTTAAGCACATGGCGCAAAACACAAGGACAGCATAAGGATCACGGTTAGAGCCCCCAGCTCCTCACCTGCAAGAGGGGTCACTTCACTAGTGGTGAAGCAGGTCTGCGGGTGTCTTTCTCTCCCCATCTCTGTCTTCCCCTCCTCTCTTGATTTCTCTCTGTCCAATCCAACAACAAAAGCAATAACAATAATAACAACAACAAGGGCAACAAAATGGAAAAAACAACCTCCAGGAGCCGTGGAATCATAGTGCAGGCATCAAGCCCCAGCAGTAACCCTGGAGACAGAGAGAGAGAATGGCAGTAGGACTCCACTCTCATCTCCCATAAACCACCTTTCTCTTGAATTCTCTCTAGTCACAGCTACTACAACTTCCCCAAGGATCCTGCCCCTCACAAAGCCCCACAATTCCCCTCATTCTTCCCATGATTCAGTGAGGGCAGCAACAGGCTACATGGCAGTGCTGAAGGTGCAGGAACAAGGCAAGCAAGGTCACCTGGTTTGAGAGGCGGTGCTTCCCAGACTTGCGCAGTAAATGCCAAACTTGACCCCAGGAGGAGATAAGTCCCCCACAGATTCAACAGCAAGTGCTCTGATAGGACGCTGGGTTTGCTCCTGACAATCCTGAGTTTCCCAGTGGAGGTGCTAGCATGTACCTGTTGTAAAAAACAGGTTTTTGGGGAGTCGGGCTGTAGCGCAGCGGGTTAAGCGCAGGTGGCGCAAAGCACAAGGACCGGCATAAGGATCCCGGTTCGAACCCCGGCTCCCCACCTGCAGGGGAGTCGCTTCACAGGCGGTGAAGCAGGTCTGCAGGTGTCTATCTTTCTCTCCTCCTCTCTGTCTTCCCCTCCTCTCTCCATTTCTCTCTGTCCTATCCAACAACGATGACAACAACAATAATAACTACAACAATAAGACAACAAGGGCAACAAAAGGGAATAAATAAATAAAAATAAAATATTTTTAAAAAATTAAAAAAAAAACAGGTTTTTTATACATTGAAGAGTTCACCCTTCCACACTCATTCCAAGTTTGTGGAGGGAATTACACAAATCATGCTTCTAGATTAGGGATCTGGCAAAGGCTTGAGGATATATGTTATTGAAGGTTAAACATAGACAATATAAACAGATTTATATATTGTTGCAGTCATGATTTACATAAATACATACTGTATTTTCTTCCACTGAGCTTTCTGCCAAGTATTCAAAGTGTATTTCCATGGGTTTGTTATATATCAGGCACTGTCCTAGGAACTCTGAATTGAAAGGTAAGTCGGATGCACTCACTTCCTGTTGCTAGGGGGCTGCACCTGCTGGGAAGATGGGTCTCCTGGAATGAAGAGAGGACCAGAGTACTATCACTGAGCTGGGCAGGGCACAATCTGCAGAGGTCTGAGAGAGGACCCATAAGTTTCAGCAGAGGTGACCCTGAAAGTCATTCTCTCTTCAGGCTGGCAAACTGGAAGGGTAGTTGAAGGAAAGCCCAGGGCAAACAGCTACAACTGCCGGCATTTCGGCACAGGCAGGCTGGGGGAAAACTAAGGGAAAAGTCAGGAGAGTGGGAGTGGCAGGCAGAGGCCAGTTTACACAGAACCAGCACTCCGTGTTCTGGTGAAGACCTGCAATTTTACCCTGTAGAGAAGGGGCTGGGGAGATAGCACAACAGTTATGCGAATAATTTTCATGCCTGAGGCTCTGAGGTCATAGGCTTAATCTCCAGCACCACAATAAACAAAAGTCTTAAGCAGTGCTCTGGTAAGTAAAAAAATAAAAATAAAAAATAAAATAAAAAACAGTGATATCTCTATATATCTCATTAAATAAATAAAATAGTTTTTAAGATTTTCCTTATTTATTCATGAGAAAGATAGAAGGAGGAGAGAGAAAGAAGCAGACATAACTCTGGTACATGCGCTGCCAGGGATTGAACTTGGGACCTCATGCTTGAGAATCCAATGCTTTATCCACTGCATCACCTCCTGGACCATAAAAATATCTTTTAAAAGAGGGCAACCACTAGAGTAACTATGAGGGAGATAAGGAAAGCAGGTTAGCAGCTGAATCAGAGATCTGTTCATCAGATCCTGAAGTGCAAATGAGAGTTGAGATCAGATGAGTATAGAGGGTCAACATTGACTATCAGTGGTCATTTTTTTTTAATATTTTATTTTATTTATTTATTCCCTTTTGTTGCCCTTGTTTTATTGTTGTAGTTATTATTGTTGTCGTCGTTGTTGGATAGGACAGAGAGAAACGGAGAGAGGAGGGGAAGACAGAGAGGAGGAGAGAAAGATAGACACCTGCAGACCTGCTTCACCGCCTGTGAAGCGACTCCCCTGCAGGTGGGGAGCCGGGGTTCGAACCGGGATCCTTATGCCGGTCCTTGTACTTTGCGCCACCTGCGCTTAACCTGCTGCGCTACAGCCCGACTCCCTCAGTGGTCATTTTTTAATGTTGTAGGTAGAGGAGAGAGAGAGAGAGAGAGAGGGAGAGGGAGAGAGAGAGAGAGAGAGAGAGAGAGAAAGGAGGGAAGGAAGGGAAGGGAAGGGAAGGGAAGGGAAGGGGGAAGGGAAGGGGGAAGGGGGAAGGGAGAAGGGGGAAGGGGGAAGGGGAAGGGGGAAGGGGGAAGGGGGAAGGGGGAAGGGGAGGGGAGGGGAGGGGAGGGGAGGGGAGGGGAGGGAAAAGCAGAATGCACTAGTGAAGGACCGCCCAACACACACACACACACACACACACACACACACACACATGCACGCACACACGCATGCACACGCAGGCTCTCCACTATGGTGGCTGGGGGATAGAACCCAGGTCCTCACACATAGTAACATGTGTTGCTGAGGACTTATTCTGATGCAGTCTCCGCCCCCAGGCTTTTCTATGCTCCGCTAAATCCTAGAGTGCCCCCTTTCAACCAATCCTGGCTCCGCCCCCAGGTTTTTCTATGCCCCGCTAAATCCTAGAGTGCCCCCTTTCAACCAATCCTGGCCCTACACGTCACCCCTGGTTGTCGCCCAATAAAAAGCCCCCTCACGGGAGTCGGGCTGTAGCGCAGCGGGTTAAGCGCAGGTGGCGCAAAGCACAAGGACCAGCATAAGGATCCCGGTTTGAACCCCGGCTCCCCACCTGCAGGGGAGTCACTTCACAGGCGGTGAAGCAGGTCTGCAGGTGTCTGTCTTTCTCTCCTCCTCTCTGTCTTCCCCTCCTCTCTCCATTTCTCTCTGTCCTATCCAACAACGGCAATAACAATAATAACTACAACAACAAAACAATAAGGGCAACAAAAGGGAATAAATAAAATAAATATTTTAAAAAAAATAAAAATAAAAATAAAAAAAAATAAAAAAATAAAAAAAAAAAGCCCCCTCACCCCTGCCCTCTCTCTCTCTGGGCTCTCGGCTCTCCCTCTCTGAGGTCTCGCTCCCTGCTCTCCCCCCGTGGTCGGCCATTGCTGGCTGGCTCCACGTGGTCTGAACCAAACCTCCCCCCCATCCTATAATAAAGATCTGTGTACCCCTTTGCTCTGGACGTCCGCTCTCTTCTCCGCGGTGCAGCCCGACACCAGACTGCCTCAACAACATCTGGCGCCCATCGTGTTCCGTACCCACACCACGCCCGGCCTGAGGTCTCCGAAACCGCCCAGACACAGGTAAGTGGCATCCGCCCGCTTCTGTGGCCCCGTGTTTCCCTCCACCATGGGATTTTTTCCGTTTTATGAGGAGGTGTCCCAGACATTCTATCCTTCTCTCCTGGGACAGGCTTTCGATCTCACAGACGCTTTAATTTTTGCTACACCATGGGTTCTCATGGCTATATTTACTATTTTCAGGATATGTACAAGGCCTCCTGCCAAAAGGTTAAGTGACCTTGAGGCTGAGATACAGGAGTTAAAGGATATTTGCTTAGGACTTAAACACCCTAAGCAATCTGCAGTCAGCCCCCAAACCACTGCCTCCGGGGACACGTGTTCGGTTTCTCCTGCGGCAGCTTCCGCTTCCACGACCCCTCCCCCCACTGCCCCTGAAGACACGTGTTTTGCCGCTCCTTTGACCCCTCCCCCAGCTGTCCCCACAGACACGTGTTCGGCTCCTTCTGCAGACAAGTGTTCGGTCCCTTCTGTGGCAGACACGTGTTCAGTTCCTTGTGCTTCTCTGGCCCCGCCCCCTGCTTCCCCTGAGGCTTCCGGTTCTCTAGCCCCTCCCCCTGCCGTTCCGGTTTCAGCTCCGCCCCCGGCCCCTGCCGCCGCGGTTTCAGCTCTGCCTGCAGCTTCCGTTTTCCTGACCCCGCCCCCGGCCCCTGCTGCCGCGGTTTCAGCTCCGCCTGAGGCTTCCTTGTCCCTGACCCCGCCCCCTGCTGATACGTCACCATTAAGGGACCTAGTGACTGAGATACGAGAGCTAAAGGATATTTTTTCAGCACTTAAGGATTTTAAACCATGTTCAGTCCACCCCGGGAGCTCCGTCCCCGTAGATATGCGTTTAGTCTCCCCTGCAGCCACTACAGCAGTTTCTACTGAACTTTCCACTTCTGTAGCTCCCTCTCCCACGCCATCGGACCAAATCCACACATTCCCGGTAAACTTGGCCCTTTCTAAACAAAACCCTCAGCCTTGGCAGCCATATTCCTCGAAAGAACTTGGAACGCTCAGGAAAGCAGTCAGGGAGGACGGTATGCACTCTCCATGGACCAAGTCCGTTTAGAGAAGCTTTTACCAGCATTTAAATATACCACAAGACTGGAAAGAACTGGCTCGTGCTGCACTCCCAGACCCACTCTATCTTCAGTGGCAGGCATGTTTCCGCGATGAGTGCTCTAGGCAATCGCAGGAAAATAGTAACAAACAGGTAGAATGGAATTCTGATGCTTTGTTTGGAGCAGGAGCTTATGAATCTGGAGCTCAGCAGGCAGAAGCCAGGTTTCCAACTGGTTATTTTGAACAGGTACGCATCTGTGCAACACAAGCATGGGAAAGGGTGACCACACCTGATGTAGATCCATCAGCTCCCATTACCTCTTTTCACCAAGGCTCTGATGAGTCATTGGCGAGCTTCATCTCAAGGGTGAAGAGAAGCTTAGAGAGAAAGGTTTATAATCCTGACGTCCGCACACTACTCCTGCCCTCTATTGTCTGGGAAGGCATGACACCACAATTCCGTCAGGTATGCCTTAATCTTAAACACCTACACCCAGATAATTGGATTCTAGCGACACAGGAACTTACATCAGGCAATTATGGGACACCCGCTACGACGCAGGTCTATGCAGTTGCCCCACGTAAGCAAAACGGGGCCTGCTTTCAGTGCGGTCGCCAAGGACATTGGCGTAACCAATGTCCTGATAAGTTGCGACCACGCCTCCAGTCAGGGAAACCACGCCTCCAGCCAGAGCAACCCCGCTTTCAGTCAGGGAGCCAGAGACCACGTACTGTTTGTCCAAAATGTCGTAAGGGGTTTCATTGGAAGAGAGATTGTTGGTCCCAATTTCATAAAGATGGTTCGCCCCTGAATAGTACAAATTCGGGGCCTGAGATTTTCTGGACCACTCCTGTTTTAGAACAAGGTCACTCTTCTATGACAGTAAAGATAGGCAACATTCCTTTTAAATTTTTGATTGACACGGGGCAGCAAAGACGATTTTAAGGCAAGAAGAGGTTCCCCAAGATTGGGAACTCATCCCTGGACCCAGTTTACATGGAATAGGAGGGATGACGAGAGCATTTTACACACGAGACTCGCTTATGTGGGAAGACCCAGAAGTTTCTACTGGACACTTCTGCCCTTTGGTAGCTAATATTAGCACCAACTTACTGGGCAGGGATCTTCTGGAATGTCTTAATGTTAGGATATCCACAGACGCCTCTGCAGAGCGTAAAACTCATTCCCGCGATACCAGGTCTATTCAGCACCCCCAATACTAAATGCCACTGTTCGTAGCCAAACACCCCGCTTAAGCTGGCTTTCTAATGAGCCTGTCTGGGTGGAACAGTGGCCTTTACCTAGGGATAAGCTAAAAATTTTAAAAGAGCTCGTCCGAGAGCAGTTGTCCTTGTGACACATTCATCATTCTCGAAGCCCATGGAATACTCCTGTCTTTGTGATTAAAAAGCGCTCGGGAAAATGGCGCCTCCTTCAAGATCTCCGTGCAGTAAATAAAACCATGCAGGTCTGGGGCTCCCCCCAAAGGGTTTTGCCTCTTGCTTCTGCAATTCCCACGGGAATTCCAATCATAGCTATTGATATACAAGATTGTTTTTTCTCTATCCCCTTGCATCCGCGAGATTGTAAACGTTTTGCCTTCTCTGTTCCGTCTATTAATAATGCCAGCCCCGCTGATAGATTTGAATGGGTGGTACTGCCCCAGGGTATGGCCAATAGTCCTACGATTTGTCAGGAGGCTGTTAAATCTGCCCTTGTCCCATATATTCATAAGGGCCTTAATATTTTTCATTATACAGATGATATTTTAATATGGGGAAAATCAGATACAGATCTCTATGCCTTACGTGATTTTCTCATTCCTGCATTAAAGAAAAGCGGCCTTAATGTAGCCCCTGAGAAGATACAGCTAATCCCTCCAATATCCTTCCTAGGTTCAGAGATTTCTCTAACGCAAATTCGTCCCTTAAAACCTAATGTTACCCTCCCTTCTAACCTTACTCTTGCTTCCTTACAAAGTATTCTAGGAAATTTAAATTGGCTTAGGCAGTATCTCTATCTGCCCACAAGCTGCCTCCAACCACTGTTTGACCTGTTGAAAGGAAACAAACAGCCCTCTTCAAAACGTAAGTTAACTCCTGAGGCCTCCTTGGCACTGGAAAGGGTTAACCAGGCCCTCCAGGACATGCACCTTGTTCGATTCTCCCCCTCCTCTCCGGTAAACCTTCTAATCTTCAACTCCACCCCCACAGTAGTAGGGGCACTGTGGCAAGACCATGGGGTTCTCGAATGGCTTCACACGCCAGTAGGAGGAGCTCCAAGACTCCTCACTGAGATAGATGCGTTAGCATTCATGGTTCGCCAAGGAAGAAATAGGTCTGTGCAGGTCTTAGGGAAAGAACCGGATTTAATCATTCTGCCCTTTTCTCTCACAGATACAGAGTGGCTTATACGCCATCATTCCCGCTTTGCCATAAGCTTCGTGGGGTTTCCAGGACAAATAGATAACCATTTTCCTTCTAATAAATTGATAGCTTCTTTACCTCTTCTGCCTCTACTAGCACCTAAACTTTTCTCTCGGGATCCCATTCCCTCTGCTCCTACAATCTTTACTGATGGCGGAAAAAGGGGAGCTGCTGCCCTTATATATTACCCAGACAAACAATCACCTAAACCTCTCTTTACTAAGCTTCCTGATAATTCCCCTCAGTACAAAGAACTTTATGCTGTTTTTCTTGCACTAAAAGCTGTACCAGAATCCTTCAACCTTTTTTCTGACAGTGTGTATACTGTTAACTTACTTCCATGGCTTGCTCGTTCGTATGTGAAAATTGATGACAACCCACTTTCCCCTCTCTTGATTCAAATCGCCTCTATGCTCTGTTCTCGAACCCAACCACTGTATATTCAACACCTTCGCTCCCACAGCCCTCTTCCTGGTTCCCTGTCCGAAGGGAATGCCGCAGTTGACCGCCTTGCCTCCACAGGAACTTTCCCAGTCTCTGTCTCTGATCCTGCTAATTTTCACTCTCTAACCCATGTTAATCTTAAAGGCCTTCAAGCTCGATTCCCTGATGTTCCTGTATCACAGTTAAAACATATCCTCGCTACATGCTCTTCTTGTGCAAGTCTCATAAAGACACCTGCTATCCAGACCCTTGGGGTTAATCCCCGAGGTTTAAAAGCTAATGCTATTTGGCAAATTGATGTCACCCACATACCAAACTTTGGCAAACAAAAATATGTGTTTGTCTCAATTGATACCTTTTCTAAATTTATGTGGGCTACAGCTCAGACAGGAGAAAGTGCTAAAAAGCTTGTAAGCCATATGCTCTCTTGTTTTGCCGTTATGGGGGTCCCATTATTTTTGAAAACAGACAATGCACCTATGTTTACAAGTAAACAATTTAAAGATTTTTGTTCCCTCTGGAATATTACTCATACCACGGGCATTCCCTACAATCCACAGGGACAAGGCATTGTCAAGAGGGCCCATCAAACTCTGAAGGCTCAACTAAATAAAGATAAAGGAGGAACATATCCCCCAAATATCCAGCTAGCAAAAGCCTTAACTACGTTAAATCTCTTTAATATTTACAATAACTCAGCCTTACCCCCTATTATTCTTCACTGGCAAACACCATCTACCCTCCCATCTATTAAGGTCAAATGGAGAGACCCACTCGATAAAGTTTGGAAAGGGCCTGACCCATTATTGACCATGGGAAGGGGTTTCGCATGCATTTTCCCTCAAAATTTCTCTAAACCTGTCTGGGTTCCTGCCCGCCATGTCCGACAATACCCGCAGGATGGCGCTGTTATTCCTGAAGAACAAGAAATAACACAAGAGGATCAGATGCAGGATACATCCCAGGATCCATAATATGGCATGGCAGAACCTACAAAAGTTGGCTCACAGAGCCCTCTCTCCTACCCCTTCCCTGAATGTCTTATGTTATGAATGGCCAGTTGTGTTTTGTGAGTGAGTGTGCTGAATGACCAAAAATTTTTTGTATGACCCATCTGCTCAGAAGTACTCTAAATGTTAAAACCATTGTTACTAACATGCATTAACTCTCTAAGTAACCTGAGTCTGCTTATAGTCCAAAGTCAATTATAGTAAACATCTAACTTGTTACAAGTTTTATTGTTTTTCACAAGTAAGTGATTACAGCTATCAAGCCTTCATATGAGGAATCATCTGTTCATACGGTAAGGTATTAAACTGTAAGAAGTTCCTCCATATCCAACCTATGTGAATTAGCAACATTCACATATTCTTGTAAACTTAACTGGTGTATCTTGTCTTGCCACCATAGGCCTGCCTTTGTCAGCCAACAATTTAAAGATGTTTCTCTTTATAACATCACCCATGCCACGGACATCCTTTACTACCCCCAAAGACAAATGGCTGTTCCCCTGGACATCACATTCACTGACTGCTTCCCTTAGACTTGAGATATGCTCCTACCTCTTCATATCAATGGATACATTCCCCCTTCCTTACCTGTATACCCTTAGTTGTGGGACCCTAGCTTGTTTTACTTCTTCTGCTCACAATAGGTCCTATAATTCTTTTTTTTCACATTTTAAATTTATTTATTAATGAGAAAGAGAGAAAGAACCAGACTCACTCTGGTACATGTGCTGCCAGGGATCGAACTCAGGACCTCATGCTTAAGAGTCCAAGGCTTTAGTCACTGCATCACCTCCTGGACCACAGTCCTATAATTCTTAACAAGCTCATGGCCTTTTGCAGCAACAGATTGATGCCATAAAGATGCAACCTATACAAAGTCACTATCATAGGCTGGACATGGCAGAATATTGAGTTGCTGTGGAGGATTTGCCCCCCTCCATCAGAACGTCCACCATGTAGAGGGCTGGCTAGCCAATGACGGGTAAGAGGAAACTAGCACTATCCAGTCAACCTAAGACAGGGCATCTGGTACTACTGGGCAAAAATGACCACGTGTTCCAATGACAGGTAAGACGGAAGGCTGATTCCCAACCTAAGACAGGCACAGTCCACCCTGCCACAAAACAAAGTCCGCCAAACATCAAAACATTATATAAGACAGGGGGACATGTGGGAAGCCACATGTGCCCTCAAGGTTGCTATTGGCATGGCCATAGAGTTTATGTTAAAAGATAGTTCCTGGGAATCGGGTGGTGGCGCAGCGGGTTTAGCAAGAACTGGCTTGAGGATCCCAGTTTGAGCCCCCGGCTCCTCACCTGCAGGGGAATCACTTCACAGGCGGTGAAGCAGGTCTACAGGTATCTTTATCTCCCTCTGTCTTTCCCTCCTCTCTCCATTTCTCTCTGTTCTATCCAACAACCACAATATCAGCAATAGCAACAATATAATTACAACAAGAACAACTAGGGCAACAAAAGGCAAGATACAAGATAAAAAAAAAAAAAAAAAAGGATAAGATAGTTCCCGCTTCCCTACACCTTAGAGTCTTTGTTAAAAGATAAGGTCTTTTTCCCCATGAATCACCCAGGACCTTCCAGATAAACGGCTGACTACCATGACAAATAATATAAAATATAATCATAAATGAATAGGAAAGATACATCCCCCAATACTCAGTTGGTCAAGGCACCAAACCTCTTCTTCTATAAAGCATTCAAATCAGATGCCCTGCTAACCACGAGAAGCAGATTGTTTGTGTTTCTTTCACAGGAATCCCGGAAAAACCATCTGAACCCCTGCACACCCTGACGTCACTCACTAGATGGCACGACTACCGTGGCACACCCCCCGAAACCCTAGATGTCACTCAACGCGATCTGAAGAATCTGATTCGCAGACTCCAAGGACAGAACCTTTTTACTGCCTGTCTGCCTTTCCTGCTTTTGCTTTGACCTGTCACGTTTTGGTGGTTCCAGCTCACAATCTACAGAAAAGCAGAATTCCAGAGGCTGACCTTCCTCATGCAGCATTTCATCCCCTGCCATTTCTCCCCCAGTCGCCTACTTTGGACTGAGACTTCTATCGGACTTGCTGGTATACCCTTTGGACACTTTAGACAATTTTACAGCAGCTTCCTTCCCTTCACGTTGCTGGTTTTTCATAGACTGATCCTGAGTAATTCATAGACTTTACAGACTGTTGCCTTGAGGACTATACAATGCCAAATAGCCCCTCTGTTTGGTGGGTCATGCCTCCCGCCTCCCCCTCATTATGTACCCTTGCCCCTTTCCCCACCCAAACAGGGAATGCTCCTTTACACACCAATCCTTCCCTTCACACCACACTGGCTTTTACTTCTCCCCTTCGTGTCCCTTCCTATTTTGTTATGTCATGTGGGCTTATGCCCAAAAGGTTTCTGCCCCATGATAGTCTTTTATAGACTTTGTACATCTTATGCTATTACTAGGTAGAAAGATAGAAAAGATGTAGAGATATTGTGAAGAGATGGTTGAGCAGGCTGCGCTTAAACCTATGAGATGAGTCTCTCCAGGTAAGTCTCTCTCTCTAAAGAGGGGTTGAGCACAGGAGGACGCATAAATCTCACAAGGTTGGCAGCCATTTAAGCCTTCCCTCCTCCACAGAAAGTCCTACATCTTCCCACCCGAGCATGGCATTCCTCTAAAACATTTAAGCCTGCTCCATTCCATTTTTCTTTACTGTGTCCATTTAGATATAAAGGGATAGGAGGAGATGTTGCTGAGGACTTATTCTGATGCAGTCTCCGCCCCCAGGTTTTTCTATGCCCCGCTAAATCCTAGAGTGCCCCCTTTCAACCAATCCTGGCCCTACACGTCACCCCTGGTTGTCGCCCAATAAAAAGCCCCCTCACCCCTGCCCTCTCTCTCTCTGGGCTCTTGGCTCTCCCTCTCTGAGGTCTCGCTCCCTGCTCTCCCCCCGTGGTCGGCCATTGCTGGCTGGCTCCACGTGGTCTGAACCAAACCTCCCCCCCATCCTATAATAAAGATCTGTGTACCCCTTTGCTCTGGACGTCCGCTCTCTTCTCCGCGGTGCAGCCCGACACCAGACCACCTCAACAACAAACATGTACACTTTATCAGTTGAGCCACCTCCCAGCACCCATCTCTGTCTCTGTCTCTGATGACAAAAGCCATAATAAATTAATGGGATGTATCCTTTCCTTACTAATACAGTACTGTTACTTGCATACATGAAATGCAATAGTTCTAACTTTAGCATTGACTTTTAAAGCATAGTCATGATTTTTTTGTTCCTCAAAATAGGAGCAGGCAACGGGATGCACACACAGGATTTATTCTGGGTCTTCGAAATTATCTCTGAATACCATCTGGAGGTGGTTCCAGAATTCAACTGTTGCTCTCAGCTACAACACCAGTCACACTGGAGGAAGGGGTTCATGGGGGGGGGCTTCATAATGTGCTCCAGCTCTTCACTGACCCTACCCTGATTTAGGGAACATCTTTTCAACTACCTCCAATGCTTAAAGAGAGTGAAACTTCTCCAACACAAGATGGATCCTTTACCCTAGTGCTCAGCAAAGAGTCATCATATGGAAATAACCAGCAAAGTTATATGTACGAGGTATGAGCAAAGTATATGTACTATGGCATCATCTATATTTTTTAGTAACAACCTAAACAGCCAGTGTTCCGGTTACTAATGCAGTTATGTAGTGAGTATTTATCAAATCCCAAGCAAGGGACAGATGAACACTGAAGACTCCACCAAGGAGTCAGGGAGCAATGTTTCCGTGGACCATGGTGCATGGAGAAGGGATAAGCATGTGTCACTAAAAATAATATCTTCCAGGAGACTGGATGGTGGTGCACCTGGTTGAGCACACACAGCACAGCCCACAGGACCCAGGTTCAAGCCCCCAGTGCCCACCCGCAATAGGGAAGCATCACAAGTAGTGAAGCAGTGCTGTAGCTCCCTCTCACTCTAACTCTTTCTCCCTTCCCCTCTCACTGTCTCCCTGTCTATATCCAAAATAAATAAATCAATAATTGATTTAAAAAATAATATCCTTGAGTGGTCTGGTGAAATGGCATGTCTGTGACCCAGGTTCAAGGATGGCCTCTCACAGCACTAAAGGAAGCTTCAGTGTTATCAGCTCTCAATCTTCTCTCTCTTCCTCCCTCACTCTCTGACTCCCCTGTCTCCTATCTAATTAGTAAGTGATGAGGAGTGGTCTGGGAAGTGTTACACTGGATGAGACATTGGACTCTCAAGCATGAGGTGCTCAGTTCAATCCCTAGCAGCACATGTACCAGAGTGATATCTGGTTTTCTCTTTGTCTTTCTCCTCTTATCTTCTTCATGAATAAATAAATAAAATCTTTTTTTTTTTTTTTAAAAAGTGATGTGATGACAATCATCTCCAAGAATATGTGATGATTTGGGAGACTTTTCCTATATGATATTATATATTATCATGTACAGATACTAATTCTGGAAAGAAACAAAAGTGTTTTTTTAAAAAATTCACATTGGGGGAGTCGGGTGGTAGCGCAGCAGGTTAAGCGGAGGTGGCTCAAAGCGCGAGGACCAGCTTAAGAATCCCGCCTCAACTCCCCACCTGCAGAGGAGTCATTTTACAGGCGGTGAAGCAGGTCTACAGGTGTCTATCTTTCTCTCCCCCACCTGTCTTCCCCTCCTCTCTCCATTTCTCTCTGTCCTATCCAACAATGACATCAATAATAACTACAACAATAAAACAACAAGGGCATCAAAAGGGAAAATAAATAAATTTAAACAAAATTCACATTGAGGGAATCGGTGGTAGGTAGCACAATGGGTTAAGCGCACATGGCGCAAAGCGCAAGGACCAGAGTAAGGATCCCAGTTGAGCCCCGGGCTCCCCACCTGCAAGGGAGTTGCTTCACAAGCAGTGAAGCAGGTCTGCAGGTGTCTTTCTCTCCCCCTCTCTGTCTCCCCTCCTCTCTCAATTTCTCTCTGTCCTATCCAACAACAATAGCAATGACAACAATAATAATAACAACAACAAGGACAAAAAAATGGGAAAAATGGCCTCCAGGAGCAGTGGGTTCGTATTGCAGGCACCAATCCCCAGCAATAACCCTGGAGGCAAAAAAAAAAAATCACTTTGGGTAATAAGAAAATTGATTTATTTGCATTTCTTCAATATCTTTTTTTTGGGGGGAAGAGTCCAAATTTATACACAAGCTCATTCATTCTGTGATGGGAACAGAATCTTTATAAAAATAGGGGCCCATGGGGCTGGGTGGTGGCACACCTGGTTAAGCGCACATGTTACAATGCACAAGGACCCAGGTTCAAGCCCCCGGTCCCCACCTGCAGGGGGAAAGCTTTGCAAATGGTGAAGCTGTGCTGCAGGTGTCTCTCTGTCTCTCTCCCTCTCTGTCGCTCCCTCCGTCTTGATTTCTGGCTATCTCTACCCAATAAATAAAGCTAATAAAAAATATTTTTAAAAAATAGGGGCCCAGGGAGTCAGGCGGTAGCACAGTGGGTTAAGTGCACATTGCGCCAAGTGCAAGAACCCCATGAAGGGAACATGGTTCAAGCCCCAGGCTTCCCACCTGCAGGGAGGTCGATTCACGAGCTGTGAAGCAGGTCTGCAGATGTCTATCTTTCTCTCCCCTCTCTGTATTCCCCTTCTCTCTTGATTTCTCTCTGTCCTATCTAATAACAGTGACATCAATAACAACAACAATAGTAATAACCACAACAACAAGGGCAACAAAAGGAAAAAATAGCCTCCAGGAGCAGCGGATTCATGGTGCAAGCACTCATCGAGCCCCAAAATAACCCTGGAGGCAAAAAAAAAAAAAAAAAAAAACATACGGGCCCTAATCAGGGAGTCCTTCAATTCCCACACAGACATGGATGGGCCTCGTCCTCTCGCCACTGTCACTGGCCATCTCCATCAGAAACAACATAATGGACCCCTTTGTGGGCCCCTGTAGGACCTTGCCCTCAATGCAGATCAACAATGGTAGGAAATGTTCCATTCTCTGAAGGGAGTTTGGACAATGTACTCTACCTATCACCTGAGGATGAAGAGTCCTGAAATTAGTGCAGCCACGAATGTTCCTAGCCGTGACCATAGATAGAATGCCAGCTCAGACCTACAGGGATGCAGAGGTTACATAGGCTCCTGTGCTGAATATGGGCCCCAGATCAAATCAATGGATTTTACAGTTAACAAAAGTTATATACTCTTCCCATATTTAGGAGTTAGTCTCTTCCCTGATCCAGCTTTCTAGCCCTTTTTCCAACTATGATACCATCTCTTCAGACAATAATTTAGGTTGCCTGCATATTCAATGTCAAGCTCAGGCAAAAACTAGTAAAATCATGGGCCCTTGGAATATACCTAAAATAGACTTACTAGCTTTTTCCAAAACAGAGACCCCAAATCTTCATCTGCAATATTCTTGCCTTTAGGTTCATTGTTGGTATGCTTTTAAAAACCTTCAGTTTCATTTGGTTTAATCCTCCCTGGTTAACACTATTCTATTTACATAACCACTTCATTCTATTTACATAACCGCTGTTAACAAGCACCACCCTCCCTCCAGGGCATTGGTTCAATCCCCACTGGTTCATGATATGTTTTTGCTCCGCCCCCTCTCCTTGTCACACTCTGATTTTCACCAGTCACTTTTCTCTCCACCCTCTCTGCGTCGCATCCTGTTCCCAACCTACTGGGCTAGTATATTAAAGGCAAGATTGTTTGCTTAGATTGTGCTGCGTCCTGCATGAACAAAGAGATACTGCGTACAACCCAGCCACGAGTCGTGGGTCGTCTGTCTCCCGCCAGTGAAGCTCAGCCCGACAGTTCATGATTAGTCAACAATTTGTTCTTCTCTATGTCTTAACTCTTTTTCAGCCACTAGGTTCCAGATGCTATCATGATGCCACCCTGACTTCCCTGGACAGACAACACCATGTGTCCTAGAGCCCTGCCTCCCCAGATCCCTGCCCAACTAGAGAAAGAGAGAGACAGGCTGGAAGTATGGACCAACCTGCCAACACCCATGTTCAGTGGGGAAGCAATTAAAGAATCCAGACCTTCCACCTTCTGCACCCCATAATGACCCTGGGTCCATACTCCCAGAAGGATAAAGAATAGGGAAGCTTTCAAGGAAGATGATTAGATATGGAGTTCTGGGGATAGGAATTGTGTGGAACTGTACCCCTCTTATCCTATAGTCTTGTCAATATTTCCATTTTATAAATAAGAATTTTAAAAAATATGATCCTTGCCTTTTTTTTTTTCAGGGCTCAGTGCCTACATTACAACCCACTGCTCCTGGAAGCCATTTTCCCATTTTTGTTGCTCGTATTATTGTTGTTGGATAGAAAGAAATGGAGAGAGAAGAGAAAGACAGACAACTGCAGACCTGCTTCACAGCTTGTGAAGCAACCCCCCTGCAGGTGGGGAATCCAGGACTCGAACCGGGATCCTTATGCCAGTCCTAGAGCTTTGTGCCGTGTGCACTTAACCGGCTGTGTTACTGCCCAGCCCCCAGCCTTTTGCCTTCTCTTTTAATCTGGATCTGTTAGTGGTAACTTCTCCCTGGCAGCAATGTCACTGTATACAGTCAAGTTCAGAGCTAACTGAAGTGCTTTAGAGGACCACACACACACACACATACACACACACACACACACACACACACACACACAGCAATAGTCAGCTATTAATTTGAGGGGGAAATAGCCCATATATCTTTGACATAAGAACTTATCTCTTTTTTAAAATATTTATTTATTTTCCCCTTTTGTTGCCCTTGTTGTTTTAGTGTTATAGTGATTGTTGTTGTTATTTGATGTCATCGTTGTTGGATAAGACAGAGAGAAATGGAGAGAGGAGGGGAAGACAGAGAGGGGGAGAGAAAGACAGACACCTGCAGACCTAATTCACTGCCTGTGAAGTGACTCCCCTGTAGGTGGGGAACTGGGGGCTCGAACTGGGATCCTTATGCCGATCCTTGTGCTTTGTGCCACATGCGCTTAACCCGCTGCGCTATTGCCCGAACTTATCTTTTTTCTGCCCCCATGGGAAAGAGAAACTGGTCTGGTGCCCACAGCGACACCCTCCAGGCATACTCCCAGGTCTCAGGTCACACGTGCCTCTTCTGGCTTAGTCACCCTATTGGGCACCAATTGCCTCACTGCTCAGGTCCCCCTCCATCCCCATCTGTGGAGATTTAACGACACAGCTCTCCAAGTAAAAATTAGGAACAGGAACTAGGAAGATGATCTGGTCGCAAAGCAAGTGCCTTATTGAACCCAGCACCACATGTTTCAGATCGAGGTGAGAAAGAAAGAGAAATAAAGGAAAAAGAAAGAAAATAAAAGGAACAGAAGAGAAAAAAGAAAAGAACCCAGCACTACATGAGAGAATAAAAACACATAAAACTTCATGAAATGTGGTGTTTTGGTCTCTATTTCATTAAAAAAAAAATCAAATTAAAATTGGGTAGTGGAGCATTAGAGCCACAGATGCAAGAGACTGTGGTTTCAATCCCCGGTACAACATTTAAAATCAAATGGTAACAAGGGACACAGGACTTTGGTGGTAGGAATAGTGTAGAACTATACCCTTAGGGGACAGGCAGTGGCACAACCAGTTAAGCACACATAGTATGAAGAGCAAGGACTCACTCAAGGATCCTGGTTCAAACCCCTAGCTCCCCACCTGCAGGGGGTTCGCTTCACAAGCAGTGAAGCAGGTCTGCAGGTGTCTGTCTTTCTCTCTCTTCTCTATCTTCCTCTTCCTTCTCAATTTCTATCTGTCCTATCAAAAAAAAAAAATCCAAAGAAAAAAATAAATAAATAAATAAAACTATACCCATATTCTCTTGTAATCTTGTAAATAACTAGTTTTTAAAAACAGGAACAAGTCTGGGACATGCTCTGTAACACAAGAGGTGGTGTAATAGATAATGCATTGGACTTAAAAGCATAAGAGCTTGAGCTCAATTCCTGACATCAAGTGTGCCAGAGTGATGCTCTAGTTCTCTCCTTTTCTCTCCCTTATGAATCAATCCTTTTTTTTTTTTTGTCTCCAGAGTTATCACTGGAGCTCCGTGCCTGCAGTATATATCCACTCATCCTGGAGGCCATTTTTCCCATTTTGTAGCCTTTATTGTTGTTATTGCTGTTGTCGTTGTTGGATAGGGCAGAGAAATGGAGAGAGGAGGGGAAGACAGAGAGGGGAGAGAAAGACAGACACCTGCAGACCTGCTTCACCGCCTGTGAAGCGACTCCCCTGCAGGTGGGGAGCCGGGTCCTTAAACCAGAATTCTTATGCTAGTCCTTGAGCTTTGTGCGATGTGCGCTTAACCTGCTGCGCTACCACCCAGCCCACTAAGTCAATCTTTTTAACCCAACAGCAGTATCTTATTAGACACACACATTACAGTGTGCACGGACCTGGGTTCAAGCTCCTGGTCCCCACCCGCAGGGGGAAAGCCTCATGAGTGGTGAAGCAGGCCTGTCTCTTCCCCTTCCCTCTCAATTTCTCTCTGTCTCTATCTAATAATAAATAAAATATTTTAAGGGGATACAGGCAGTGGTGCACTGGGTTAAGTACACATAGTGTGAAGCTCAAGGACTCGATGATGGATCCTAGTTTAAGCCCACAGCTCCCCACCTGCAGTGGGGTCGCTTCACAAGTAGTGAAGCAGGTGTGCAGGTGTCTATCTTTCTCTCCTCCTCTCTGTCTTCCCCTCCTCTCTCCATTTCTCTTTGTTATGTCCAAAAAGTTTAAAAAGATGACCACCAGGAACAATGGATTCATAGTGCAGGCACCAAGCCCCAGCAATAACTCTGAAGGCAAAAAAAAAAAAAAATATTTAAAATAAACAGAAAGAAAGGAAAGGAAAAATAAATAAAAATTAAAAAAATAAAAAGAGTAAGTTCTAACAAATAAAGTTCCAAAATGGGCCAAATGTGGAGACACAATGTGTGTTGGGGCAGCCTTGAAGACTATGCTCCAAGCCCTGCCCAGTCCTGTGATTCAGTCACCACCCATCTCCAGTCTTCTGTAGGCCACCCTCAAGGGGACCAGCTTCTGTGCTGTAGAACCACAAGCAGCCTGAGTGATGAAATGAGAGGACCACAGACAATCTCTTCATAGTTGCTCAAGAGTGTGGAAAGCTAGGTTTTTGGGATACAGCTCATAATATTAAATTTGGATTACATTTCATGAAAAAAAACAGAAGAGCTAAACATTGCCTAAACCTGTCACCTCAAAGCCTGTAACCACCACACATTCAAATCCTCATGAGATATGAGAGGGCAGAGCATCAAGCCTAGAGTGATCATCGTTAAGGAGGAGAGGGCAACAAAGAGCTGGTGGGGATTTGGAGAGAACGGGACTGTGACACTGCTAGTGGGAATACATACTGGTGCAGCCTCTTTGGAAAACACTAAGGAGAGTACTAAAACAAATAAAAACAAAAATGCCATATGATCCTGCAATGCCACTCCTAGGCATATATCCAAAGGTCATGAAATCACTAATTCAAAGGGACGTATACACCCCTATGCTCACAGCTGCTATATTCAGCATTGCCAAGGAGTGGAAGCAATAGCAATGCTCATCAACAGAGGACCAGATAAAGAAGTCATGGGTCGCTTCACAAGACTCCCCTGCAGGTGGGGAACCTGGGGCTTGAACCAGGATCCTTATGCCGATCCTTGTGATTCATGCCACGTGCACTTAACCCGCTGTGCTACCGCCACCCCCCACCTTTTTTCTTTTTTGCCTCAGGGTCATCACTGGAATTTGGTGCCTGTACTATATATCTACTGCTCTTGGAGGCTATTTTTTCCCTTTTTGTTGCCCTTGTTGTTTATTGTTGTTATTACTGTTGTTGTTATTGCTGTTGTCGTTGTTGGATAGAACAGAAAGAAATCAAGAGAGGACATCAATAACAACAACTGAGGCAGTGAAGCATATTTTCAACTGTCTGTCTTTCTCTCCCCCTCTCTGTCCTTTCCTCCTCTCTCAATTTCTCTCTGTCCTGTCCAACAATAGCAATGGCAACAATAACAATAAGGGCAACTGCAAGGACAACAAAATAGCCTCCAAGAGCAGTAGATTCACAGTGCAGGCACCAAACCTCAGTGATAAGCCTGGAGGCAAAAAAAAAAAAAAGTCTCTAGTTAGGACAGTGGCCAGTGCTCAGCAATCACAGTGGTGGATGGTTACAGTTCCACCTTCTTGTGACCCTGAGTTAATCAGAGGAATCCTGCTCCTTTTCTGCCCCTCCACAGAAACATTGTTCACTTCCCCTCTGTTCTACATTTGCCCCACAATTCATTTGCTACCCTTGGAATACAATAAACCAGTCAGCAAAGCAAACACTCCAGTTATCTTCCGTTCTTGAGACCCTCAGAAAAATCTTTGGTTTCTCCCATGCACTCTGGCTATACGTTTGGCACTTTGTGCCCTGCCCTAAACGCAGGGCATCAAGAGTCAGACTAGCTTAATCAACAACGACAGTCTTTTGAGTATTCTCCTATCCCAGGATACTAAAAACATCTTAGGAGGTGACCTTTTCACCAAACCCGATAGCACTGTTTCAAAATTTTCCCTTCCTCAACATGTTCAACAGTTTTGAGACTTTTTTCTAATGCTAAGTTTCAAACTTTTTTTTCTTGGAACTCAACATTTTACTTGCAAGGTTATAAAACTAACTGGTGAAAAAGACTTACGTTCCCAAATTATAAGCAGAAATCCTGTAGAATCTATTGGAGGCATTGCTGCTCTAAAAATAAAAATAGAAGAGCTAGGTAGTGGCACACCTGATTAAGCACACACATTACAGTGCACAAGGACCTGAATTCAAGTGCTCTGAAGTTTTCACTACAGGGTGAAAACTTCACGGGTAGTTCATGAAGCAGGGCTGCAGATGTCTCTCTCTATATATCTCTTTCCCTCTCTATCTCCCTTCCCCTTTCAATTTCTCTCTCTGTCTCTATCCAATAAATACATAATATTTTAAATAAATAAAATTTAAAAAAGAAATAAAATTTCTGGTGACTGAATAACAGAAAGGTTATGCTTAAAAAAAAAAAGACTTTCATGCCTACAGTTCAGAGGATCCAGGTTCAGTTTCTGGAACCAACTAAAAGGCAGAGCTGAGCAATGCTCTGGTAAAAGTTAAGAAAATAAAAAAAAAGAAGTTAAAAAATAAAGTACAGATATATATATATATATATATATATATATATATATATATAATGCATGATAACTTAAGTGTTTTAATGTTAAAGCCTTTCTCTTCGCCTGTAGCTAACCATAAATGGGTTCCTCTGTCCTTAGAAATCAAATGTTGCCCATAATTGTCAGAGTTCCAAGGTATAAAATCAACTTATATCCTCATGTAGACTCTGACGTTACTGCTGTCCACTGACTGTCTCAAGCAAGGCTCTGGGGTGACCAAACAAGCATGTCATAGGTTCCAACCACCTTTGTGTCTTCGTGCTGGTCACATTCACTTTATAGGCTTATTAACACTCCTGTTTAGGGACAAAAAAATGTAATTGCAAGGTGGGTGGGCAGTGGTGCCCCTGGTACAGCACACATGCTATAATGTACAAAGATCCATGGTCAAGCCCCTGGTCCCCTGGGTGAAGTAATGCTGCAAGTATCACTCTTTCCCTCTCTACCTTTTCCTCCGCCTCCTCCCTCAATTCCTCTCTGTCTCTATCCTAAATAAATGAAATAAAAATATTTTTAAGGGGTTGAGTGGTGGCACACCTGGTTGAGTGCATAAGCCCTGGTCCCCACCTGCAGGAGCAAAGCTTTGCAGGTGGTGAAGTAGGGCTGTAGTGTCTGTCTCTTTCCCTATCTCTTTATTCCTCTCGATTTCTGGCTATCTCTATATAATAAATAAAGATAATAAAAAAATTTGTAATTAGATCAACCAAGTATCTCTTTTATTTTATTTATTTACTTATTTTTAATGCCACCATGGTTATTGTTGGGGCTCAGTGCCAGCACTGCCAGCAATTCCTGGTGGTCATTTTTTCCTTTTTTTTTCTTCCCTCTTTTCTTTCTATTTTCCTTTTGATAGAACAGAGAGAAATTGAGAGTGGAGGGAGAGATAGAGAGGGAAAAGGAGAAAGAAAGATAGACGCCTGCACACCTGCTTCACTGCTTGTGAGGTGTCCTCCCTGCAAGTGGGGAGCAGGGGCTCGAACCCAGGTCCTTGTGCTTGGTAATGTGTGCACTTAACCAGACGAGCCACCGCCCAGTCCCATCAACTGAATATCTATCATGGCACATACTCTACTGAGTGAGCTGTCCCATAGCCCCTCAACTCTTTTAATCTACAGTTTCCTTCCATCTTCAGTTTATCTGCCGGAGAAACTATAATTCCCTACAACCTGAATTTGGCTGGTTGGACCCTGTGGTGGGGGTTTAGGATTTACTGTCACCTAGCCTCTCCCATTGTTTCTCACTTACTTCAGAACTAGTCCAGAAACACTTCTCATTAAAACAGCTTCAAAATAAAGCAAAGTGGGGCCAGAGGTAGGGCACCTAATTAAGCACTCACATTACAGTGTGCAAGGACCCGGATGCAAGCCTCTGGTCCCCACCTGCAGGGGGGGAAAGCTTTGCAAGTGGTGAAGCAGAGCTACAGGTATGTCTCTGTCTCTCTCCCTCTCTATCTCCTCCTTCCCTCTCAATTTTTCTTTATCTCTATCTAATAAATAATTAAAGGGAAATATTTTAAAAATAAAACAAGCTCTTAAAAAAAAAAACACACACACAAAAACAGTCTGGTTGTCTGTACATGATCACTTGCTGACTAACTTCTTGAAACCGTCCCAGCACAGTGGAACCAGCTACACTGATGAGAAAACCAGGCTCTAGCCAGGGGAACTGCTGAGCCAGCTATGGGCATAGGGGACCATCAACTAGAAATGAAGTGAGGGGGTGCTGGGTGAGGGCAGGGGAGGGTGACTATCTTCTGTGGGAGGGGGGGCAGAAGTTCCTCAGTGTTCAAAAGTTTCCTCTGTGGAGACAGAGCACAGTGAAGAATAGAGGCTGGGGGAGGGGTGTCCCCGAGTTGGCCTCAGCATGTTAATCAGTTTGAAATCTGCCACCTTAAGAACTCCCATTTCAGAGTTCAAAGGGGGCGGGCATAGGCAGCCCTGTTGTTTTCCAGAAGGATGCAGGTTGGACTCTGAGGACAAAAGGCACCAGACTCCCAGATCTTCAGCACTGGATGGACTTTCCAGGGCCAGCCACTGAAGTCACAGTCCCCTCCCCCACCGCTCTCATCCCCCACACTCCTCCCCTTACACAGAAAGCATGTGCTCCGCTGCTTTGCTAATAATGGGGCAGGCTTGGCCAGACTTTGGAGTTAATAAAAATAAATAAATAACTTGATCTTAAATCCTGGACCCTTGGAAGGGGTAGGCAGCATAATGGTTATACAAAGAGACTCTCATGCCTGAGGCTCCAAAGCCCCAGGTTCAACCCCCCAAACCACCATAAGCCACAGCTGCTCTGGATAATATTAATGATAATAATAATAATAGCCAGGTGGTGGCATACCTGATTGAGTACACGTTACAACGTGCAAGGACCCAGGTTCAAGCCCTTGATCCCCACCTGAAATGGGAAAGCTTTGCAAGTGGTGAAGCAGGGCTGCAGGTGTCTCTCTGTCTCTCTCCCTCTCTATCTCTCCCTTCCCTCTCAATTTCTGGATGTATCTATACAATGAATAAAGATAATAAAAATGCCTCAAAAATAGTAATAATAATAAATCCTGGGACCAGGTGGTAATGCACCTGGTTGAGAGCACGTTACAATGTGCAAGGACCCAGGTCTGAGTCCCACATTCCCACCTGCAGGGGGAAAGCTTTGCGAGCGATGAAGCAAGTAGCAGGTATCTCTCTGTCTCTCTTCCTCTCTATCACCCTCTTGATTTCTGGCTGTGTCTATTGAATAAATAGACAAAAATAAAAGAAAATAATAAATCAAATATTATTATTATTATTACTATTATTATTGAGAAAGAGAGAACCAGAATATCTCTCTGGCACATGTGATGCCAGGGATTAAACTCAGGACCTCATGTGTAAGAATCCAATGCTTTATTCACTGGGTCACCTCCTGAGCTTCAGAACTCAATTTTTTTTTTTTGCCTCCAGGATTATTGCCAGGGCTCGGTGCCTGCACCACAAATCCACTGCTCCTGGAGACCATTTTTTCCCCTTTTGTTGCCCTTGTTGTTTTAACATTGTTGTGGTTATTATTATTGTTGGTGGTGGTGCTGTCATTGGATAGGACAGGGAGAAATTGAGAGAGATGGGGAGACAGAGAGAGGGGGAGAAAGATAAGACACCTGCAGACCTGCTTCACTGCCTGTGAAGCGACTCCCCTGCAGGTGGGGAGCTGGGGACTTGAACTGGGATCCTTACGCCAGTCCTTCCGCTTCGCGCCATGTGTACTTAACCTGCTGCGCTACTGCCCAACTCCCAGAACTCAATATTTTTAAATAATATTTTATTTTGTTGATTTAACTAGACATAAAAAAACAAAGAAAATAATAAATCCTGGATCCTTGACTTAAATTCAAGTGTGGGCTTACATAAACTGCTGAGCTTCTAAGGGCCTCAGTTTCCCCTTTGGTGAACTGGGTTACCTGTCTGCCTGCTAGAGTCATAAGGATAAATGAAGTCACCGGTGGAGGCCTGCAGTACAGAGCCATTGGCACGTCCCCTCTCTCCCCCACCAATGATTTCTACCAAGTCCATCCCACTCCAAATCTTTGTAAGGAGCCATGACAGCACCTGCTGGACGTCTGGCTGGGTTACCCATGCAACTGGCGACCATGCATGAAGCAAAGCCAACTGACCCATAAAGGGTTCAATCCCATGATCCTGATCTCAATAGCATAACTCCAACCAACTGAGCTAATTATGGCAGAGTCAGATTCAACTCAGCTGGCATGGTGACGCTCTTTGCCACTCACACAGTGTTATCCTAAGATACTGTGTGGTACAACATACTTGCCAACTTTACTAATGATCTCATCTTTTAAAAATCTTAATGTAATGTAGCAAACAGATGTGTCCCCTAAGAGGATTAAGGTGAAAATTCATTAAAGCAGTAATACCAGTGGATTTGTGTTCTCAAACTAACATCTATCAATCAACTCAGTGCATGCTCTGTCTTAGCACCACTCAGCTTCCCAGGGAAACTGGAGAACAGCTCAGCCGGGTCTTCATCCTCAAGGAAATATCAGGGGAGATGATGAAAATCCACACACACACTGAGCACTGAGACTAGCGTGCACGGGAGTCACCAAGGCACAAACCGACTCAGGTCTGGGGAGGCCCGAGAGCACATATCTAAGAGTCTAGGTAGTGCCTCGCCTGCATTTGAAGAACCAAGACTCTTAGCCTCCCAGGAACTGGCAGGCCAACCACAACCAGAAAGGCTGTGAGAGAGGAGAGAGGAATGGACATGACATCATCAATACGAATCCAAAGGAGAGGGTGGAATAAGAGGATGGACTCTGAACCACCAGATGCCTGCCTGAAAGGAACTGCCCGCTCACATAACCAGGTGCTTTCCTTCTGCTCTGGGTCTTCCTGTTAGGAGGTTCAACAGTCCCAGCACCTGATTGTGTGTGGCCATGAGCTTGGGAAGATGAGGTAAATCTCAGACAGTGCCTCAGGGAAGTACCTAGGACATAGCAGCTGCTATTAGTTCATTCTGCCTAGTCCACAGCAGACAGGAGACATTTCCTGCATTAGATTACTATGTCCCATTACTGTTTTGACATGCAAGACAGTTAGCACTAGGCTAAACCACTCTACAACTCCAGCTTTGCTATCAAATGGGAATCAAGAGTCCTTATAGCCTTAACCTCTAGCATCAATCCAAATACATTTAAATTTTGGAAGGCCCATGATTTACTAATTTTATTTAATCTTTGATGCATTTGTTTTTCCCAAATTACAAGTCCAATAATTGCAATTTTTCTTTTAGATGACTAAGCCAGGGCTGAAGAGATATTTCACTGGTTAGGGCACCTGTCTGCCATATGTATGATCCAGGTTAAAGGCACCACACAGGAGGATGTAGCTCAGTGGTAGAACGTATTCTTTGCATGTATGAGGCCCCGGGTTCGATCCCCGGCATCTCCACTATGACTTCAATTATGGGGTCAGGTGGTAGTGCAGCAGGCTAAGCACACATGGTGCAAAGTGCAAGGAATAGCATAAGGATCCCAGTTCAAGCCTCTGGCTCCCCACCTGCAGGGGGGTCGCTTCACAAGCAGTGAAGCAGGTCTGCAGGTGTCTTATCTTTCTCTCCCCCTCTCTGTCTTCTCTGCCTCTTTCCATTTCTCTCTGTCCTATCCGGCAATAAATACATCAATAACAACAATAATAATAACCACAACAATGATAAAAACAAGGGCAACAAAAAGGAAAATAAATAAACAAAATTTTTTTAAAGGCACCACACCGAAAGCTCCAGCACCATGACAGCTCTCCTTCTCTGTGTCTATTTGAATGAAAAAAGTGATCTGAAGCAGTGAAATTGCATATGCATGAAGACATGGTTCCACAGAAAGGGGAAAAAAAGTATTTAAACCAGGAACTGGGAAGGTGGCTGGTAGCTCAGCAGGCAGAGTGCATTCCTTACGTGCAGCAAGTCACAGGTTTGATTCCCCTGCCCACACATGACAGTGATAATATGGTCTCTTTCTCTCTCTCTCTTTCTCTCTCTCTCTCTCTCTCTCTCTCTCTCTATATATATATATATATATATATATATATCATAAAATAAATAAATCTTCTTAAAAATAAATCAATAGGGCTAGCAATATAACTCACGTGACATGGTGTCCGGATTTGTAATGAAAATGACCAGGCTTAAACCTGGTCCCCACAGCACTAGGAGAAACTTTGGTATTGTGCTGTCTTACCTCTCTCCCTCTTTCTTTCTGGCAAAGAAGGGGGGAGGGCTGGGAGCCAGGCAATAGTTAAGCATACACATTACAGTGAGCAAAGACCTGGGTTCAAAACCCTAATTCCCCACCTGTAGAGGGAAAGTTTCATGAGTGGCAAAGCAGGACTGTAGGTGTCTCTCTGTCTCTTTCCTTCTCTGTCTCCCCCTCCCCTCTCAACCCCTCTCTATCTCTATCCAATAATAAATAATGATTTAAAAAGAGAGGGGAAAAAAAGCTGGCCCAGAGCAGAAAATCCCTAATGACAAGAATAAATAAATAAACAAACTTTGAGTTAGGGAAATAGCACCAAGTTTTATGCAAGACTGTCATGCCTGAGGCCCCAGAAGTCCCAGGTTCAATCTCCAGCACCACTATAAACCAGAGTTGAGCAGTACTCCAGTTTAAATATCTCTTTAAAAGAAAAACAGTAAGTGAACAACAAACATCAATTTGTGCATTGGAAAGCAAAAGGCCTACCTAGCCCAGAGAAAATGTAACCACTAAAATGTACATCTGCTCAATAGGGATATAACACCTGTTACCACTTTTTTTATTATTATTATTATCACTAATCACTTATCTTGTCACCCTCTCTGAGCTACCATATCTAGCTTTCTGAAGTGCTTTTGTTCAAGACAATGGTTTAGTTAAATTAATAACTACTTTCTAGAGGTGTTAGCAGACATCAGTTAAATTAATACACCATTAGGTCCAGAAGAGGGGCATAGACCTACCCTATGATCCTGCAATTCCTCTCCTGGGGATATATCCTAAGGAACACAACACACCCATCCAAAAAGATCTGTGTACACATATGTTCTTAGCAGCACAATTTGTAATAGCCAAAACCTGGAAGCAACCCACCTGTCCAACAACAGGTGAATGACTGCGCAAGTTGTGGTATATATACACAATGGAATACTACTCAGCTATTAAAAATGGTGACTTCACTGTTTTCAGCCCATCTCGGATGGACCTTGTAAAATTCATGTTAAGTGAAATAAGTCAGAAACAGAAGGATGAATACGGGATGATCTCACTCTCAGGCAGAGGTTGAAAAACAAGATCAGAAGAGCAAACAAAAGTAGAACCTGAACTGGAGTTGGTGTATTGCACCAAAGTAAAAGACTCTGGGGTAGGTGGGGGAGAGAATACAGGTCCAAATAGGATGACAGAGGACCTAGTGGGAGTTGTATTGTTATATGGGAAACTGGGAAATGCTATGCATATACAAACTGTTGTATTTACTGTTGAATATAAAACATTAATTCTCCAATAAATAAATTTTTAAAAAGGAGAAGTGCATAGACTTATGTTTTATTTGGGCTCTAAGCAGAGCATAAGTGAATCCCTGAGGAAACTTCACAAATTAGAACCCTCTGCAGGGGGCCTCCTAGCAGCTAATTCTGCAGGTGTGTTCACTTAACAAAAATCATCCAACTGCTCACTTTTGCCCTGCACACTTTTCTGCATATTTGATGTACTTCAAGCAAAAATCACTACCTCCGGACTTGAATGTGCAGTCACTGAGCACATACAGCACGTGTTCCATAGATACACTTCCCTCCCACCCTCCACTGTGCAGAATATGGCCCCCCTCAGAAGTGCCTCCTCTTTCCAAGGCCCAGTTCAATGGGACCTGGGAAGAAAAGCATTCCTTGTGGCCCTGGAAGCCTTACCTAAGCCAGGGACCTTGCCTCTCCCTCACATCAGCTAATTTCATAGCAGGCTTGGTAACTATGTTCCCACTTCTAGTTCTGAACTCTGCCTAGTCAGGAATTCTGCCTCAAGGCTCTTACTCAAGCACCTAACATTCACCCCAGGCCAAAAAGTTTCTGGCATACAAAGGCAGAAGGACAGGTAAATTCCTTCCTTAAAGGAAGGGGTGCCCCTAGGAAGTGTGGCTTCTACCCACATCCACACAGCGGGTTCAGGCAGCAGAAAAGCACTGGGCTCGACAGTCATAACAGGCCTGGTTGAAATCTCTGCTTCTCGTTCCCAGCAAAGAAACCAGCTTACTTGACAGCTCTCTCCTTCTACATCTGTAAAACAGGGGTGGTGTCTCCATTTTACAGAGGCATATACTATTGAGATCCTGAACTGACATCCCTAGTGGAGCTCAAAACTACATGTCAAGTGCTCAAGTCTCACTTGATCTTCCTATCACAGATGAATCTCCATTTCTGAGGTCCCCTGCTAGAAATCAACCAGCAGTTTCAAATGCACCTAGGTATATAGATGCCTTGAATTATGATTAGCATCATAATCAATAGAATCAACCCTTTCATGAGCTCTAGATAGGGAAAACAAAGCCAGTGTGTGATTATAATGCAAAGATCTCTAACCTACACACTCTGAGGCCAAGGTGGGTGTCCCTCAAGAAAAAGGGGCCAGGGTTTCTGTGGGTTATCTAACTCTGTTTATTCCACAGCAGCACACTCAGGGAGTCCTGTGAGCCAGAGTTACTGCCATTGTCCTATGGCTTCTAGTTAAGCGAAGGGTGTATGTGTGTGTGCAATGTTGTAGCATCAAGGTTTTCCTCCTACCAGACCAGGAACACTGAATCAAGACTACTGGACTATTCCATGAACACATAAAAATGTGCTTCAATATGCAGCTTGAAAGGTCAACCCCTTGTATAGAGTCTGAAATCCACTTCAAGGTCATAGGGCCACAATTACAAGTCTTCTGCAATTTCAACAAAAGATCACTGTAATTACAGACCATGATGAGGGGCAAACAAGATGCTGAAGAAGCCCTCTGAGAAACTTTTTAGTGAAACCACTGATTGAAAAGAACCAAGTAATTTACAGAATTGATTCTGATAAGCTGAATCCACAATACATCATCTGTTCCTCCCTTGTCCGGTCCAATCTGCTTTTATAGCCAAAGACTCCCCTCTACAGGGACTGTCTCAGTTCTTAGGGGAGGGGGTTGTCCTATTCCTCATTCCCAAAAAAGAGTTGCTAATTAGGGGGGGCAACGATATATTAATGGTACAAACAGAAAGAGGAAAACACCACTGCCTAGATTCACCTGTTTCCACACAACCGCCACCCCCCACCCTGCACCCACCCCCGCCCACTTCCAAGGCTGATGAACAGCATACATTAAAGAATTGCTTAGATTTTGTTCTCTCTGGTATCAAGGTTTCTCTCTTCCATATACGTTATAATATTGATCCTCAAAAAATGAATCATCTCCCAGTTTTGATATTAAGCTGAACACCGACTGCACAAGGAAGTTAATCAAGATGCAATTAATCTATATAAGTAGGAGGAAGGATTCTTCTGGGTAACTAAGTGGCTTTTAATGCAACAGCCACTGAGAGATGTCTGTCCTTCCGAAAAGGGAAAAAAAAAACTCTATTGGGTGGGCTGGGAGGCCATTCTTCCCAGGGGACACTCTTGGGGCTTCTGGGAGGATCCCGCTTTGTGTGTGCGCCGCCCCTCCGCGCCCCCAGCCCCTCCTCCCCCCCAGCCCCTCCTCCCCCAGCTACTGATCTCCTAAGCTTCTCGAGGCCACCTGCTACTCCCCCCAGGAAGGGGGCCACCCCGCGGGAGGAGGGAGAGCGCTCCCCAGGCAGCTTTTGCGCGGAGGTCGCGCGGTCGCCCGCAGCGGCCCCAGAAGCCTGGAGGCGGGGGGGGGGGGGGGCAGGGGGTCGTCCCTGGCGTCACTAGGGACTGTGATCCCAGGGGGGCTGAGTTCCACTGTGCTGGGGGTCCGCCAGGACCGCGGAGGGAGCCGCACCCCGCCCACCCCGCTGAGCTAGCGGCGCCCAGAGCCTTCTCCATCCCGCCTCAGGCCAGCGCGGCACCTGCTCGGCCCCGCCCGCCCTAGGTTCCTGGCTGAAGCGCAGCGCTGCCCAGGTCTCCAGTCCGGAGCGCCCACCCCCGGCGGACGGCGGGGGCCTGGAGCCCCTCCGCCTACACGGGAGGGGTCGGCCGCCCCAAGGCGCCCCCCCCAGCCCCGGCTGGGGTCCGGAGCCCCGGCTGTACCTTGTGCGGCGCCCGCAGCAGCCGGTGGACCCCGGCCAGCTGGGTGCCGAGCGCGAGGTCCTCGCGGAAGGTGAAGAGCGGCGGGCGGCTGGGCTCCGGGAAGTTGGTGCTGTTGAAAGGGTCCGTGTCGTCCAAGAACTGCACCCGGCAGGCCAGTGTGGCCATGATGCATCCCTGCCGCGGGGGGCGCGGGCCCCGGGATCGGCGGGGCCGCAGGGGTCGCACGAGCGGGAGAGGCCGCTGCTCGTGGGCTCCGGGCTCCAGGCTCCAGCTCGCCGGCTGCAGCCCGGGCTCCGGCCGCGGGAGGGGGAGAAGAGGGGCGGGGCGGGCCCCTTTCTTCCCCTCCTCCTCCTCCCGCTCCTCCCCTCCTACGGTCCCCCTCCGCCCCCAGCGCCGGCCTGGGCCCCCACAGGCGCGACCCGTAGCCCGGAACGCTAAGGGGGGTGCGGGGACGGCTCGAGCTGCAGCCGCAGCTCTGCACCAAATCGGGACCCCGGGCGGCCGGGCGGGCTGGGGCTGCACGTGCGCCCTCAGACACCCGGCGCCCCCGGGTAGCTACACCCCCCAGAGAGCCAAAAACTGAGGGGGGGAATGTTAATAGAAGGGGGCGGGGCATGGGTGCAGAGTCGACCACTGGTTTCTTCCCTATGGGGGGAGCGGGAGGAGGAGGTTGGACCCTCTCCACGTGCACACGGCGGCGGCCGGGTCCTGCTAATCACCTTCCGAAAGGCTCGGTGGGCGCCCGGAAGCGAGCGAGGGGGCTCCGGGGGGCAAGTGGGAGCCCAAGACCAGATTTCAGGGGGAGGTAGCTCTTAGGGAGAAGGAAGCTAAGAAGAGGAAGGGTTAGCGGGAGAATCCAGTCAGCTCTGCAGAGAGACACCCAGGACCTGGTTAGGGGCGGGGTGGGGGGGGGGGAAAGGGGCCGGGGAGGCGGCTGCAGGACTCCAGTCCATGACCCCAATAGGGAACCGGGCCTCCCTGTGCGTGTTGGACCGGGACCTGTAGACCAGTTAGGGCTCCGAAAGCTCTAGTGAACATTGTGGGGCCGCGGAGGGCGCTTCCTGCGAGGTCGCCGACTTGCAGAGGTCCCTTCAGAAAGCCGGAGACCTGCTGGTGACCTAGGGCCTTGGAGGGAAGCTTTGCAGCCTGCCCGCCTAGGCCCTGCAGAAGCCCCGGCGGCCCCGCTCTGTCGCCGCCTGCCGCTCGCCTCGCTGCTCACGGGCGACCCCCTTCGTTCCCAGTAAGAAGTCGCAGCTCTCTCCATCGCAAGTTACGACCAAATTCCAATACTGGAGCCAGGCAGTGGTGTACCTGGTAAAGTGCACGCATTACATGCCTAAGGGCCCAGATTCAAGCCCTAGCCCCGGTCCCCACCTGCAGGGGAAAGCTTTATGAGTGGTGAAGCAAGGTTGCAGGTGTCTCTCAGACTTTCCCTCTCTACCTTCCTCCGTCTCTATCCAATAATAAATAAAAAGACACAAATGCTAACGTTTGGACATTGCCTCTCTGTGCCTCTAATATTCCGCACAGAAAGATAATGCGCTATCGCTCTTAGCATTGATGTCTACAAGGCATCAATATAAGGTCTCTCTCTCTCTCTCTCTCTCTTCCTGACATGATTTCAAAGCCCCCTCATACTAGCCTCTTCACCCTCCCTTGAGACCTTCTTTCTCCATGGACTTTCCCCATTGCTCATCCAACATTGATGCCTGATCTTAACTAATAATGATCCATGACATTTCTGCTTGTTCCTGAACGTCTAGGGCTCTTTGTTATTGCTGCTTAACTCTGAATGAGTGTACTAGGCATGCTCCAAACCAACTTCACACATCAACTCACAGCCAGATACTGAAGTCTAGTTTATTCCTTTGACACCCACCTGCTCCCCTGCCATGTTCAGACAGGGCCCTGTTCCTAAAAATTCCGCTCACTAGTGTAAGTTTGTACACTGTTGTGTTCAAATTCTTAATTTCTTAGCACAAGGCCCCACTGTGTTTCCCAAGGTATATCATTGATTCTGATGAGAACAAACAACTCAGGTGTTTTGTTTTGTTTTCAATTTCCTATTATCTTTATTTATAGGATAAAGACTGTCAGAAATCGAAAGAGAAGGGGGAGATAGAGAGGGAGAGAGACAGAAAGACACCTGCAGCCCTCACAAAGCTTTCCCCCTATAGGTGGGGACCTGGGCCTTGACCCTGGTTTCTTAGGCACTGCAACATGTTCACTCAACCAGGTGCGCCACCACCTGGCCTCCTGTTTTGTTTTGTTTTCCACCTTGACAAATACATGTTTATGGAACCAGGGAGGTGGCTCAGTGGCAGAGGACACAAGAAGCCCTCGGTTTGATCCTCCAAAGGATATAACATGAAATACATGAGCAAGTAGAGCATCACAAATGGTGGAGCAATCCTCCTCTCTCTCTTTCTCTCATCAAAATAAAATCATAACTTTGTAAAACCTGCCTCTCACTGATTAGGCTTCTTCCCTTCCTGAACAGCTTCTGAAAGAGATGCATTCATTTGTTTGATTTTCTTTTCTTTCTTTTTCTTTTTTTTTTTTTCCAATAGAGACAAATTCAGAGAAATAGTGGAGAGTGAAAGAGACCACTGCACTGAAACTTTCCTCAGTGTGCTGGGGGCCAGTCAGGCCTTGTTCACACTCATGGCAAAGTGAGCGATTTCCCTGGCCTACTGTACTCACTGCTTAGCATTCTCGCCACTTCTCTAGTCCACACCCCATTCCATCTAGCGGATAACCCTCCCTTCTGTCCTGAAATCATCAGCACCATCCTAACTGCCTCATCCAGAGGGCCTCTCACTTTGTTTTTTTATTATTATTTCTTTATTGGGGGATTAGTGTCTTACAGTTGACAGTAAATAGAATAGTTTGTACATGCATAACATTTTTCAGTTTTCCACATAACACTACAACCCCCACTAGGTCTTCTGTCATCCTATTCCAGGACCTGAACTCTACTTTCTTTACATCATTTGTCACCAAGGACCACTCCTTTCTCAAACTCTCTTCCACCTAGCTTGAATAGTTCCACCCGCTCTAGGTTCATCTTCCTCTTCAACATCTTTTTGAGTTCCTCCAGACTGTTTTCCTGTACAACTCCTACAATTCCTATTAATTTGTTCTCTGTGCTTTTAGCCAACCAGAAACTCTTCTATGGCAAGGGCCATACAGTATTCAACCCTATGCCCCAAGTTCGTGGCAAAGCACCTACCAAAAAAGGCATGGAAATAGATGGTTGTAGAAATAATAACCAACCCATATCTGTAACCTTGGGAAAACTACTGCAGTTTCCAACAGAGGGAATGGGGACCCAGAACTCTGGTGGAGGGAATGGTATGAAATTAATTATATCCCTGTTATCTCATAATTTTGTAAATCAATATTAAATCATTAATAAAGTATTTTAAAACATATAGGGAGAGAAAGAAAGAAGGAAAGAAAGAAGAAAAAGAGAAGTAAAAGAGAGTCTGATGAAAAGTGACCATCTTTGAATCCTGTACGGATTTTTCCCCCCAGGGTTATCTCTAGGACTCAATGCCAACACTAGGATTCACAGCTCCTGGTGGCCATTTTTTCTTTTTTCTTTTTTTTTTTAATTTCTTTATTGAGAAATTAATGTTTTACACTCAACAGTAAATACAGTAGTTTGTACATGCATAACATTTCTCAGTTTTCCATATAACAATACAACCCCCACTAGGTGCTCTGTCATCCTTCTTGGACCTGTATTCTTCCCCCCCCCCCACCCACCCCAGAGTCTTTTATTTTGGTGCAATACGCTATTTTTTCCATTTGTTATTCAACAGGACAGACAGAAATCGAAAGAGGAAGGAAAAGTAGAGAGGGAGAGAGAGAATGAGACCTGAAGACATGCATCACTGCTTGTGAAGCATGGTGGGTAGCTGGGAGCTCAAACCTGGATCCTTGCACAGGTCCTTGTGCTTAGTACCCTGTGCACTCAAACAAGTACACCACTGCCCAGACCCTGAATCCTATGAATTAGAATGGCTCACTATGACCTGTCAGTGAATCAGCCTCTTTGCTATTTCTCAACACTTCCCTCCTGCCTAGCCTTTACGTCCTGGCCTGGCCTTCTAGTGAGTCTCCTTATCTCCAACCTCACAACCTGCATTTGATCTTCTGATGACTTCTCCAGACTCTGTGTGCATTCAAAGATGTGCATTTGATGTGTCATGTCTTACCATCTGACTCAAGCCCCCCCTAGGTCTGCCCCAGTTTGCCATTCCAGGGTCATCTCTGGCCATCCCCCACTTCATCCTGTTCCCAGTCACACTGAGTTTATCAACCTCCCCCAGACATACTGGATGATTTCATGTTGAGTTTCTCAGCCTAGAATGCTCTTCCCAATCTGGTTGGCTAGCTGAGTCCACTTATCCTCCTATATTCATTTCTAACTTCAACTTGTCTACACAGCCATCTTCTACTCACTCTCAGATAAGAATTCTCTCTCTCCTGTGTGGTCTCAAGTTACTTTCTTCATGCCTATACCCTAGCAGTTTTCATGTAACGTTGTAAATACATGCTTACTTACATGCCTGTCCTAACAAACTACAAAACTTTCAGAGTTGTAATTGACCTTCTTCTGTTTTTGCCTTAAAACCTCAATTAGTGACTGGCACCTAAAAGAGTCTTAGCATTGTGTGTGTGGGGGGGGGGGGGGTGGAGTGGCACTTATTAGTGAGCTAGGTGGTACATGCATAACATTAGGGGGCAGGGTGGTGGCAGGAGCAGCCCACTTCAGGTTTTGGGTTCTTTCCCTCTGTCCTCCTGGGCCTGGATCCTCAGCTCCTCATCCAAGCGCTCCTTTGTTGGGACCAGCTTTGACTGCAGGTAGAAGGAGCTGCCCACTGACTTGTTGTTCACCTTGAACAGTTGCGTATAGTTCTTCTGGATCTCCTCGGGGTTCAGCTTGGAGACATTGAGAATCTGCTGGGCTTCCTGGAGGCTGAGGCCAGTGAGCTTGGAGGCAGCTGTAGACTTGGCGTCTGGTGCACCCCTAATGTCAACTGCTGCCCAGCTGACCGCAAACTCCTCGCGCAGGGGCAGGGGGCGTGAAGGCCCTACCCACCCCCTTGCTCCCCCATCACAATGATCTGGGCCAGGTAACTGGCCACTGCAGCAGCGCAGCCTCTGGGGCACAGCCCCAACTTCCTGCCCCTTGGCCTGGACTCAAGGGCGGCCAGTGGGTCAGAGGTCACAAAACTGAGGAGCAGCGCAGAGTCTTAGGATTTTTTAATTATACGTTATCCTGAATTATTTTCAGGGGGTTTTGCCTTGAAATTGCTCCTAGAAATAATTTTTTTCTTTGACTAACAGCCAATTTTTCTCAGCCTATTTTTAAATTGTTTCCCTAGTAATTCTACACTCAGTGTAAATAGTCGAGAATATTAGAAATGTACTTCCAAAAAAACAGTTGTTCTTATTTTATTTTTATTTATTTATTTATTGATTAAAAGGAAACACTGACAAAAGCATAGGATAAGAGGGTTACAACTCCACACAATTCCCACCACCAGAACTCTGTATCCCCTTCCCTCCCCTGATAGCTTTCCTATTCTTTAACCCTCTGGGAGTATGGACCCAAGGTCACTGTGGGATGCAGAAGGTGGAGAGTCTGGCTTCTGTAATTGCTTCCCCGCTGAACATGGGCATTGACAGGTCCATCCATACCCCCCTCCCCGCCCACCCCAACCCAGTTTCCAGAGACACTCATTTCTAAGTAGCACAGGCACACTGTTAGACATTGTTGTATGAAGTAGCACAGGCACACTGTTAGACATTGTTGTATGAAGTAGCACAGGCACACTGTTAGACATTGTTGTATGAAGTAGCACAGGCACACTGTTAGACATTGTTGTATGAAGTAGCACAGGCACACTGTTAGACATTGTTCTATGAAGTAGCACAGGCACACTGTTAGACATTGTTCTGTGAAGTAGCACAGGCACACTGTTAGACATTGTTGTATGAAGTTTAGACAGTACACTGACTTTCCACCCCACTACCTGAAGCTTTTAGGTTCATCGTGACCACTTCCCTCTCGCCATCTTTTCAGTTTAGTCTTTTCATAGTTTCAGTTAAATCCTTATTTAATGATCTAGAAATGATAATTGTGTTGCCATTGCTCACCTTTGTGCAAGGTGGTGCTCATGACTGCACAGCCTCTCTTGTAGAACTTTTTCACTTTTCCTGAAATCAACATCTGCTTAATCGTTCTTAGTTGTTTTCTATTCCTTTCCTGGACAATTAAATAGATCTTCTCTACAATTCTGAAAAAAACCTTTCTTGTACTATCAAATAAGTTCTCAGTACCTAAGACATCCTATATGGAGACATCCCTCTACCCTCCTGCTCCAAACTGAACTAGGAATTTCTCAGGCCTGCTCTCCTATCCTGTATAGGGACATCTGATTCCCAGATCACTCGGTTCTTCTTGGTGTAAACTCTTATGTGGGTTTCTGATAAAAGTTTCTTTCTAAGAATTGTGTCTGAATATATCTGTTTGCCTTGTTGTGCCCACTGAAGATGCTCACAGTAATTCTTCCCAACCAACATATTCTCACCATTTTACAGTATGATTTTGCCATTTTTCCCTCACTCCTTGAATGAGCATGACTTTGCGACTTGCTGTGACCAAAAGAACATGTGGGTGGCTGCCTTGTATGAATTCTCTAACTAGGTCTCAAGAAGCCTTCCAGCATCTGCTATAACCCTCTGGGAATGTAAACCGGAGACCATCATATCTAACCTAGGAAAAGCGCCAAGAAAATTATTGAAGCCTATATAGTCATCTGCATTATAAAGCAATAAGACACTTGACTGAGGTGATTTGGAAGATAGACTATGTGCCTAATGAACCTGGTTGAGGCGATATATAGAGAGAGTGTTGAGAGTAGGTGCCTCTGGCTGCATTTAATAAGATATGCTGACAGGCATAAGTGAGAGGAAACATACAAGGCCAAAGATTTGCTGGGTTTCAAAATAAAACAGTTTATCATCCCCAATGTGTCTAACTAACAAAAGGTTCATAGAGTGAAAAATGACCTTGGCATGGAACAATTTTAAAATGTAGCAAAAAAAAAAAAAAAAATCACACAGTAACCAAACTCTCTCTTAGATTCTGTGAAAAGTCTGGTGACTGCCAGAGGATGGGGTGGGAGGGTGGAGAAGCAAAATGAGGAGGTAAAGGGGCACAGGAACTCTGGCTGCACTGAAGTGTATATGCAACTGTGCTCCAGAAATCTTATAATTTGGTAAGCCAATTTTTTTTTTCCTGGCCACCAGGGTCAATCCTGGGGCTCAGTGCTGACATTACAAATCCACGACTCCCAGCAGCTATTTTTCCCCTTTTTTTTCTTTCTTATTAGATAGGACAAAGAGAAATTGAGGGGGGGGGGACTATAGAGGGGAGAGAAAGACCACTCGTGAAGCATCCCTCCTGCAGATAGGAGCCAGGGGCTCGAACCCGGGCCCTTGCACATAGTAAAATGTACTTAACCTGGTGAACCACTTTTCAACCCCATAAGCCAATTTTAAATCAATTTTTTTAAAAAACTTTAAAATAAGTAGATATCTTTATCGCAGCAGTTAGACCCTTTGCTAGATGTCAGAGAATTTAGAATAATGCCTAGTAGATTCTTTCATTTAAACAATGTTTGTTTGTTTGTTTGTTTGTTTGTTTTAAAGCCAGAGGGCTTATGGTGGTGTGAGGTATTGAAGCTGGGACTTTGGAACCTTAGGCAGGAGAGTCTCTTGCAGTAGTTCAGTAGGCTAAGAAAATGATTCCATTGCAAACAAGGAGTCATTATTTTCTGGAGAAGGAGAAGTCCATCTGTAAATGAAGCTAAGAATCATGGGAACAATGAGCGTGGGAGACATTGCAGGGAGCTGGACTGAGCTCACTCCCCCGAAAAGAGCCTGACTATTGTCAAGAATTGCTATATGCCACTGGCTGCTGTCTCTCCCTTCTCATGAGAGTGTTTGCTGAACTTATTCCTAAAGAGCAAAGAGTCTATAAGACCAAGAATACATGCCAACCTGGAACTCAGATTTCTCTCTAGATTGGTATTTCACGGCCTGAGACCACAGAAACCCTTGTCCTAGGCTTATGTTCAAAACCTATGTGTTCTCTTTCCTAGATGGTCCCTAAGGGTGAACACTGCTGCACTATGGATGTGAGAGAAGCCAGGGAGTGTCTGTTTTCAGGGTGATACTTTCAGAGTTAGGTGTGCAGGCTTAGGCATTGGCTGGCAGTGCAGGGGGAAAGATGTAGACAGTCACTGACAACCAGGAGCTGGGTGAGTTCCCATGCACCACTCATGAAGTGTTCCCCCTGCAAGTAGGGACCGGAGTTTGAACCCGGGTCCTTGAGCATTATAACATGTGTGCTCAACCAGGTGTGCCACCACCTGGCCCCAGTGTTTAAATTTGTATTGAGATAACATTGAAAAGCATATTTCTTTATTTTTTATTTTTTATTTATAAAAAGGAAACATTGACAAAACCATAGGATAAGAGGGGTACAACTCCACACAGTTCCCACCATCAGAACTCCGTATCCCATCCCCTCCCCTGATAGCTTTTCTATTCTTTAACCTTCTGGGAGTATGGACCCAGGGTCATTATGGGGTGCAGAAGGTGGAAAGTCTGGCTTCTGTAATTGCTTCCCACTGAACATGGGCATTGACAGGTTGATCCATACTCCCAGCCTCTCTCTCTTTCCCTAGTGGGGAAGGGCTCTGGGGAAGTGGGGCTCCAGGACACATTGGTGGGGTTGTCTGTCCATGATGTCTAGTTGGCATCATGCTAGCATCTGGAACCTGGTGACTGAAAAGAGAGTTAACATATAAAGCCAAACAAGTTGTTGACTAATAGTGAGCCTAAAGGCTGGAATAGTGCCGATGAAGAGTTGGGGGGTGGTCTCCATTTTGTAGATAGCTGATAGGTCTATTTTAGTTATATTCCAAAGGGCCCATGACTATACTAGTTTTTTTGTTTTTGTTTTTTCCACTGAGCCTGAAATTTGATATGCAGGTGGATCCAAGTTATTGTCTGGGGAGATGATGCATGGCTGGAAAAAGGACCAGAAAGCTGGGTCAGGGAAGAAAGTAGCTCCCTAATATGGGAAAGGTGCATAAATATTGTTGACTTTAAACCCCATCAACTTAATCTGATCTGGGGCCCACATTCAGCTTAGGAGCCTATGTGACCTCTGCATCCCTGTAGATCTGAGCTCACATTCTGTGGTCATAAGTAGAAATGTTCCACGTTGCCCCTATATCAGGACCCATCTTCCTCATGTGGAGCATAGAGTATGTTGTCAAGCCTCCCTTCGGAAGATGGAACATTCTCTACTGTTGTTGATCCGAGTTGAGGGAAAGGTCCTATGAGGACCCACAGAGGGTTTTTTTGTTGTTGTTGTTCCTGATAGAGATGACTGGTAACATTGGGGAGAGGGATTTATTCAAGGTCTAGGCCCATCATGTCTGTTTGGGAATCTCAAGACTCCCTGAATAGGGCCCCAGCTTATGGGGTGACCTGATAGTGACTAAAGAGTCATTATTAAAGTATGACAGTCTCTTGCCCTTATTCAGCTTTTGTAGTCCTTACTTTGATAAGGTTATCTTTGGAGTGAGTGAGAGAAGTATAATAAGAAGTAGGTGAGGAGGGTATCTAAGTATAAGTAGACACTATTTCATTATGAACTTTATATTGACTCACTGCAGACTGTTGTGTACTTTCACTTTCAGGTATATATTTTGTCCTAATTTATGGATACATGTGAACATGTGCTCTATCTCATGGGACCTGGTCTATATCTAGGTTTTGGGACTTTGTTAGGAAGTGAACCTCCTGGAATGGAATTAGAGAATCCTATGAAAGGAAAGGTCTCACCCTAGTAATGAGGCTGAATGGTTGACATTCCATGCCTGATGTCTCTGGACACAGTCTGAAGTGAAGCATGCTGAGGTGGTACTCGTTGCGTTGATTAGGTTGTGATTGGCAGATGCAATATCATTTGGTATGAATTGACAGAAGCATGCAGGAAAGTGAGCCCCACCCAAGAGGTTCCAGGACTGGGGGATATATAGGCTTTATAGAGGAAGTGGGAGGTTCCTGCTGTCTTAGAGTTTAAGAAGGCAATAGATAGTTATTGCTATAATCATATTAGTTGGCAATTGGTTTAACCTTGCAAAATCCCTTTGTTAGGATTTGCTGTATCATACACAACCTCACCATAATTTATGTCCTTTGACATTATATGTATATAGCTGTGCCACCAGTTGCTTCTGTTCTCCCTGGTCTAATCTTGAAAAGCATATTTCTTATGATATATCTGAGGCCCCAATCAGAGTAACCTAGAATGACTGGGATGACTAGCTATTGAAATCTTATAGCTATGAACTAGTGCATTCTGACTGGAAAACATACGGCTATACTGAGCAGTATTCTTTTTTTTTTAATTTAATTTAATTTTTTTAAATTTTATTTATTTTATTTATTTATTCCCTTTTGTTGCCCTTGTTGTTTTTTTATTGTTGTAGTTATTATTGTTGTTGTCATTGTTGGATAGGACAGAGAGAAATGGAGAGAAGGAGGGGAAGACAGAGAGGGGGAGAGAAAGATAGACACCTGCAGACCTGCTTCACCGCCTGTGAAGCAACTCCCCTGCAGGTGGGGAGCCGGGGTTCGAACCGGGATCCTTACGCCGGTCCTTGTGCTTTGCGCCACCTGCGCTTAACCAGCAGTATTCTTTTTTATTATCTTTATTTATTTATTGGATAGATATTGTTAGAAATGGAGAGGGGAGAGAGAGAGATAGAGAGACACCTGCAGTCCTGCTTCACCACTCGTGAAGCTTTCCCCCTGCAAGTGGGGACCAGGGCTCAAACCAGGGTCCTTGGGCACTGTAACATGTGCGCTCAACCAGGTGCGCCACCACCCAGCCCCACTGAGTAGTATTCTTACTACTGTTATCCTGAAACTCCAGTGATATTGCTCATTGATAATTTAGCAGAAACAAAAGTAAGAAAATACATGGGGGGGCGGGGAAGGCCAGGCCCTAGTCCCCACCTACAGGGAGAAAGCTTCATGCGTGGTGAAGTAGTATGGCAGTTATCTCTCTGTTTCTCTATCTCTCCCTTCCCTCTCAATTTCTCTCTGTCTCTTACCAATAACAAATAAAATATTAAAAAAGAAAAGAAAATACATAGTTATGGGCTGAGGCTGTGAGGTCCCAGGTTCAGTCCCCAGCACCACCATTAAACAAAGCTGACCAGTATTCTGGCCTGGCCCCTGCCCTGTGTGTGTGTGGGGGGTATGTGTGTGTGTGTGTGTGTGTGTGTGTGTGTGTGTGTGTGTGTTGTTTCCCTCTGCATCTTTCTCATTAAAATAAAACAAATAAAATTTAAAAAAGGAAATACATAGTCATGTTCTAAAATGAAGCTTACGGCAATTTTATAAAATTAAAAGTGGAAACATATGTTTATCAATCAGCACATGTATGCTTTAATTGCTTCTACTACACAGAAGCAGCTGTGTAGGAAGTAGATCACTATCCACGTGAACTATTCCACCAGACTGAGTGTCCAGTTTTCCATCCCTGTTCATAAGGCAAACATCATTTCTGCTTGAAAAATTCTAACCCGTTGCTTAGCTTTTTAAAACTGGCATTTTACCAAGCTATGAATAAGCCTTCACAATAAATAATAACTAATATTCATACTGACATATTTAGTGTATAATCTATTTTCATTTAATATAGTAAACAAATTATAATAAATAAATAATAACTATTGAATCCCTTGGGCTGCAGGAGGGGGTGAATGGCTGATGTTTTTAATAAGTACACATGTATCCCAGTCCACTTGAGTGGATATAACAGAAGGCCAGATGGTTTATAGACCAAAAAATATATATATATTTCTCATAGTTGTTGAGGTTGGAAAATCCAAACTCAGGGTGTTGGCAAATTTGGGGTCAGCTGATAACCTTCTTCTTGGTTCAGTAACTGTGGATTTCCAGTTTGCTGTGTCCCCACATGAGTGGGGGAGAAGAACATTAGTCCCATTCATGAAGGTCCCACTCTCAGGATCTAATAATTTCCCAAGCTTCCCCTCCCCCCCCAAATATCACTGCATTAGGGATGTACTTTCAACTTGGGGGGAGACAGGGCACAAACATCCACCCTACAGTATTAATATTATACTTCCTGCAACAGAGAATACTGGGGCAGTGCAGAAATGAAACCCTCATGCCACAGCCCACAGCCCCAATCAGAGCAAACAACTCCCAGGCAGGGTCACTATCTCAAAGTAATGATAAAAGTTTCCATCCACCAGTGGGAGAGAAAACACAAAGACAGTCATATGGCTGCTTATTTTAGCAAGTGAACAGAATGTAGTTTATACTGTCGACTGCAGAAAGTAGACACAAAGTCTTCCTGGAGAGGTTGAGCAGTGTTTAAGTGAAAGGGGAAAGGAAGGCAGAGGCTGGAAAGCCTGGCAAAGGAGGATTCCTTTCACTGTGACAGTCACAGACTGTAAGCTTGGGACTTCTCTGCTTGCAGAGACCCTCCTAAGCCTGTCTTTCTTAGATAAACAATCATACACTTTTGTACCTGATTTTTCTGTTATAATTTTTTTTTATTGGAGAGGTAATGGATTACAGAACAGTGATTGACACATGGGTAGAATTTCTCATCTCCGCATGATAGGTGTCTGCACAACACTCTCACCTCCAGTTAGATCCTTTTACACCATCACACACCAGAAACCCAAAGCTGCCCCACCCCCTCCCCACCCCCCATGTTTTAGTGCAAAACGCCAAACTCAGTCCAGGTTTTACTTTGTGTTTTCCCTTTCCTTCTCTTCACCTTTCTCCTTTCTTTCCTTGTCTCTTTCTTTTTCTAACTCTTGTCTTTCCTCCTTCCCTCCTTGCTATATTTCTTATTTTTATTTTTTATTGGACAGAGAGAAATTGAGCATGAGGGAGGAGATACCTACAGCACTGCCTCACCATCTGTGAAACTTGACCTGCTACAGGCTGAGACTGGGGACTTGAACCTGAGTCTTTTTGTACATGATAATGTGTATGCTCAAACATCTATCTTTTTTCTGAGTCCTCCTACTTTTAAAATTTTTTTATTATCTTTATTTCATCGAGACAACCAGATATTGAGAGAGAAGGGGGAGATAGAGAGGAAGAGAGACAGGGAGACATTTGCAGACTTGCTTCACCACTCATGAAGCTTTCCCCATGCAGATGGGAACTGGGGGCTTGAACCCAGGTCCTTGCACATTGTAATATGTGCACTCAACCAGCTGTGCCAACACCCAGCCCCAGTCTACCTACTCTTTATTCTTTCCATACATATGACTGTGATATTGCATGAGCTTTGGGCCCACAAAACCTGAATCTGCTACTAAGGCCAACACTATATATTAAAATGTTGATAAAAGCAAGAAGAACAGAGATTTCCTGGCAAACTGGTCAATTCAAAGCAGCATCCTTTTAAGAAAGATCAAAAGAAAGCTAAGACACAAGAAATACTTCTGGAGCTTACTTTTTTTGGGGGGAGGAGTATGCTTTAATAATTTACATCACAGTTGTTGACACTTGAGTAAAATGTCTCATCTCACCATATGTGTCTGCAAAACACTCTCATCCCCAGGAGTTGATTTTTCAAGTACCCTGACAATAGACCACGAAAAGTTTCTCCAAGCTAGTCCATTAAAGAAGTCAGGTAAAGAGAAGGGTTGTGTTTGTCATGCTTTACAGTTTGCTGAACTCTGTCTGCATTCCTTTTCAGCTTAACACAGAATCTGTGCTGGCCTCATGCTGCCACCAGCTGGTAGACATTAGCTCCAGGTAGCAGGCCAAACACAAATCAGCTCATTTAATTCTTGAGTAATTTTATGAAGTAAGGATGATGGTTTTCCTCACATTTCTGAAGCTTAAAGACATTTGATAGCTTGTCTTGGACAATGCCTGTCAGGATTTGTGTGGGAATTTGCAAGGTGTTTTGTATAGAAGTTAATTCCATCGTGGGAGTCCGGGGGGAGGGGTAGCACAGCGGGTTAAGCACACATGGCGCAAAGCACAAGGACCAGGCTCCCCACCTGCAGGGGGGGTCGCTTCACAGGTGGTGAAGCAGGTCTGCAGGTGTCTTTCTCTACCCCCTTTGTCTTCCCCTCCTCTCTCCATTTCTCTCTGTCCTAACAACAACATAAATTACAACAACAATAAAAAAACAATAAGGGCAACAAAAAGGAAAATAAATAAATATAAAAAAGTTCTAAAAAAGAAAGTCAGAAGTGAATTCCATCAGTGCACTAGCAAGGAATTGGGGAAAAGGAATGTCTGAACATGCCTGCCAGTTGTATCTTATCTTTACTTTTGTTTTCAGCTGTGCCCTGAACTCTCCTTGTAGCAAGAAGAGGCTAAACTTTGGGGGGTCTAGAGTGCTCGGGAAGCCACATCCTCTGCCTGGGCTCCACTGTCCCTTGGTATCAGAACCATTTTCAGAATTAACTCTAGCAGTAAATGTCTGTGACCGTGGGACCCCTGCAGCCTATGCTCTGCAGTCACTTACAGTGTCCCACCTGGGTAGAGGAAAGCTGAGGCAGCTGGGGAACAGTTGGATCCATGGCAATTTCTGATCAGGGTCACTTCCCCCCCCCCATTAGGGGGTCACTGGGGCTCAATGCCAGGATTATAAGTCCACCATTCCTGGAGGGCAGTTTTTTTTTTATGTTTATTTCCTTTTGTTGCCCTTGTTGCTTTATTGTTGTTATTGATGTTGTTGTTGTTGGATAGGACAGCGAGAAATGGAGAGAGGAGGAGAAGGCAGAGGGGAGAGAGAAAGTTAGACACTTGCAGACCTGCTTCACCCTTGTGAAGTGACTCCCCTGTAGGTGGGGAGTCAGGGGCTCAAACCGGGATCCTTACGCCGGTCCTTGTGCTTTGCTCCATGTGCGCTTAACCTGCTGTGCTACCGCCAGACTCCTAGTTTGTTTGTTTTTTTTTTACCTCTTTCTATTTTATTAGATATGACAAAAGAGAAATTGAAAGGGGAGTGGGGTATAAAGAGAGAGAAAGGCAGACACACACCTGCAGACCTGCTTCACTGCTTGTGAATCATCCTCCATGGAGGTGGGAAGCTGGACAGGAAGAAACTGAGAGGGGAAAGAGAGAGAGGGAGGGAGTCAGCTGTAGCGCAGTGGGTTAAGCGCACATGGCGCAGAGTGCAGGGACCTGTGTCAGGAATCAGGTTCAAGCCCCTGGCTCCGCACCTGAAGGAGGTCGCTTCCCAAGCGGTGAAGCAGGTCTGCAGGTGTCTTTCTCTCCCCCTCTCTGTCTTCCCCCTCCTCTCTCCATTTCTCTCTGTCCTATCCAACAACAACAACAGCTATGGAAACAATAACAACTACAGCAAGCACAACAGCAAGGGCAACAAAATGGGAAAAATAGTCTCTAGGAGTAGTGAATTCGTGGTGAAGGCACCGAGCCCCAGCAATTAATCCTGGAGGCAATAAATAAATAAATAAATAAATAAATAAAGAGAGAGAGAAATAGAGACACCTGCAGCACTGTCCCCCACTCGAGTAGCCACTCACTGCTGGTGGGGACCAGAGGTTTCAGCCTGGGCCCTTGCACAGGTCTTCAGCCATGCAAGCCTGGTGCTCTGCCCAGTCAACTCTGCCTCCTGCCTCTCTCTTGCTCCTGGCAAGGCAGCTGCCAAGAACAGATCCTGTGAACAGACTGCAAACACCCTGTCCTAGCACTGAGCAGTCCTCAAGCCAACTGGATTTCCATCTCTCTCTCTCTCTCTCTGACCTTTTTGTAAAAAAAAATATATGTTCAGAGATGGGAGGTAGCACAGCGAGTTAAGTGTACATGGCACAAAGCACAAGGACTGGTGTAAGGATCTCAGTTTGAGGCCCTGTCTCCCCACCTGCAGAGGGGTCACTTCACAGGCGGTAAAGCAGGTCTGTAGGTGTCTATCTTTCTCTCTGCCTCTCTGTCTTCCCCTCGTCTCTCCATTTTTCTCTGTCCTATCTAACGATGACATCAATAACAACAACAATAACAAAAAACAACAAGGGCAACAAAAGGGGAAAAATGGCCTCCTGGTGCAGTGGATTCATTCTGCAGCCACTGAGCCCCAGCAATAACACTGGAGGGAAAAAAATATGACATCGATGTAGAATGCAACATTTTCAAGATGTTATGTATTCCCTATCATACACCAATTAGGAGAGAGAGAGAGAGAGAGAGAGAGAGAGAGAGAGATGGCACATTTCTTGCTCAGACAAAGGGCAGAGGAACTCAGACATCACCAAACTAGGCCCTGTGCTCTGACCCACCTCCACAGACACCAGAGACCTTGGAAGCAATGAGGGGCCGACTCACAGCCTTCCTGGGTCAACAGCAGTTCTTCTTCTAGCGTTTGCCCTTCTTCTGTAGCCAGTCAACAGCGTCAGGTTGAGCCTGATGTAAAGTTTCGAGACCTCCTTTGAATCTGGAGACGTGGCAGTCGTTGACTATGTGGGTCATAGTCTGTCTGTAGCCGCAGGGGCAGTTCGGGTCGTCTCTGGCTCCCCAGCGATGGAACATGGCGCACCGGCCATGGCCTGTTCAACAGCAGTAAAGGAACAAATCCCCTTGAAGGATTGCTGCTTGCGTGACCTCCAACCTGGGGCCTCAGCCATGCAAGCCTGGTGCTCTGCCCAGTCAACTCTGTCTCCTGCCTCTGTCTAGCTCCTGGCAAGGCAGCTGCCAAGAACAGATCCTATGAACAGACTGCAAACACCCTCCCCACATCAACACTCAAGGGGAGCAAGACGCATCCACCAGTGACAGTGCTATGAAATGTCGCCACCTTGTGGACATGGGGTAGAATTCACCTGAAGGGAGACTATAGAGCCAAGCAAAAGGCTCCCTTATTTCCCCAAATATTCCCTTAATTTTCATTGCCTCATACACATCGAGTGAGAAAAACACACAGAGAAACACCACAACACCACTCAGCTCAAGCTCAGGATGGTGCCAGGTTTTGAGACTGAGATTTTGGCAGGGGTAGATAGCATAATGTTTATGGAAAGAGACTCTCATGCAAAGTCCCAGGTTCAATCCTCCACCCTACCATAACAGCTGAGCAGTGCTCTGGTAAAAAACAAACAACAACAACAAAAACTGGGTTCTAGCAGCCACAAGCATGAAAGTCTTAAGAAGAACTCCACTCACACCTAAGTCCATGGCCTTCTTATTTTAAATATTTGCTTTGTGTTTTATTGTATTAAATTTAGCTACTGGTACAGAAATAGCAAATGTTGCTAGCTAGTAAACTATGTTCTAGCACATGGAATTCTTTTTTAATATTTTTCTATTACTTTACTTTGTTAATAAGTTTAGTAATGAGAGATAAGTTAAAAGAGAGAAGGGTGATAACTAAGAGGCAGTTCCTTCTGCCCAAGCTCTTCTTTCTTATTTACTGTTTTATCCTATTTTATTTTACTGTTATCTTTAGGAATGAGAGCTAGAGACCCATAAGAAAGATACAGAGGGGAGTCGGGCTGTAGTGCAGCGGGTTAAGCGCAGGTGGCACAAAGCACAAGGACTGGCATAAGGATCCCGGTTCGAACCCCGGCTCCCTAACTGCAGGGGAGTCGCTTCACAGGTGGTGAAGCAGGTCTGCAAGTGTCTATCTTTCTCTTCTCCTCTCTGTCTTCCCCTCCTCTCTCCATTTCTCTCTGTCCTATCCAACAACGACAACAACAATAATAACTACAACAATAAAACAACAAGGGCAACAAAAGGGAATAAAATAAAATAGATATTTAAAAAAAAAGAAAGAAAGATACAGAGATACTGACATGGGCAGGGGCAGATATTATAATGGTGACACAAAGAGACTCTCATATCTGAAGCTCTGAGGTTCCCACAACTGCATGATGTGGGGTTGATCTAGGCTTTGGTTTAAAAAATTAAAAAATTAAGTGCACGTGGCACAAAGCACAAGGACCGATGTAAGGATCCCAGTTTGAGCCCCCGGCTCCCCACCTGCAGGGGAGTCACTTCACAAGCAGTGAAGCAGGTCTGCAGGTGTCTATATTTCTTTCCCCCCCTCTGTCTTCTCTTCCTTTCTCCATTTCTCTCTGTCCTATCTAACAATGACAACATCAGTAATAACAACAGTAATAATAACTACAACAACAATAAAAAGACAACAAGGGAAACAAAAGGAAAGTAAATAAATAAAATATTTTAAAAATTTTAAAAGAAAGAAAAATTCTAGATTGAGGCCGCAGCACTGCTCAGATCAGACACATGCCAGAGAGCTGGATATTGAACCTGAAGCCTTGGTACATCAAGCACAGAGCCTTTGACATCACCATTATGCTCTCTCCACAGCCCCTAAGGTGTTCTTTGAACTTGAGCCCACAGTGTTGATTCAGGCCAAGAATGGAGCAGCCTGCCAGAGGGCTTGATGCAGGACAGGGATTCTCACATCTCAGAGCACCATTTGATTCCCTGCCCTTTCCAGGCCTAACTGTTCTGATCCCCTCTTTACTGGCATGTGCGCTTAACCCACTGCACAACCCCCAGTCCTGTAAACAGGCTGTTATGCCTGAGGCCCCCGGAACCACAAGGCTTTGTGTGCTGTTCTTTATTATTATGTTTTCCTACTAGGACACTGTTCAGCTCTGATTTATAGTGGTATAGAAGGATTGGACTGGGACTTCAGAGCCTGAGGCATGTAAACATTCTGCATAACCTTATGCTCTCTCCCCTGTGAGGAGTTGTTCTGAGGCCTTGCTTTGGTTGATAACTCCTTTTTCCTCTCATAGACTGAGAGCATCTACTTTCATAATGGAAGGTACCTCTAATAAGTTTAAGAAGTAACTGCATGCACACTATTCCTTAATTTCCACAATGAACATACTTTAACTCAGAGAGGTGGAGAGCACCTCATTCTAAGAAAGACTTTTTTTTTTTTTTAACCAGAGCACTGATAAGCCAGCTGGCTTATGACTGATGTAGAGGATTGGATATTGAACTTCGGAGTTTCAGGCATAAGAGTCTGTTTACGGGGGCTGGGCGGTTGTGCTGGGCGGTTAAGCACACATGGTGCAAAGCACAAGGACCGGCTTAAGGATTCTGGTTCAATCCCCTGGCTCACCACCTTCAGGGGGTTGCTTCACAGATGGTGAAACAACCCCCTCTCTGTCTTCCTCTCCTCTCTCGATTTCTCTCTGTCCTATCCAACAACAGTAATAATGACACCAACAAGGGTAACAAAAAAGGCAACAAAATGGGGAAAATGGCCTCAGGATTTGTAATGCAGGCATGGAGCCCCAGCAATAACCCTGGAGGCAAACAGAAAAAAAAAAAAAGCAAGTATATTTTAACATCACATTTTAAATGCCATTGTATATTTCATGATGATCAGTGATTTACAAGACTGGAATATTATAGGGACCTAGTTTCCCACTGCACCCACCCATCACCATATTTTTGCACTGCACCCCAAATATATATTACATCACCCGGGTTATAGGCTCCACTGCTTGTAAAACTTCCTACACACATGCTTAGGAGGTTGTGGGAGTAGCTAGAGGGATTGAACTCTCCTCCCTCTGTGCTTTACTAGGAAACCACCCAACCCCATATTACATTTAAAAAAGAACAAGTGTGGAGTGTGTGAGTTAGCATAATGGTTATGCAAATATAAATCTAATTGCAAGGCCCAAGGCTCAATCCCTCATAACAACACACGCTAGAGCTAAGCAGTACTTCCGTTAAAAAAAAAAAAAAAAGCAGAAAAGAGGGACTGGGTGTGGCCCACCTGGTTGAGTACATATTTAGGTGTGGCCCACCCAAATGCCCAACTCTAATTCTCACCCACATGCCCCACTAGGTGTTGTATGCTTTTACATTGGGTTCTAGTTCTCCCCCGCCAAGAGACTTAGATCAGGCCTGCTAATTTCGCGGGCCCGCTTGGCCCCGCCCCAAGGAACCCCGAGAGAGGGTTCCTGAGTTCCAGAGTGACAGAGTAAGAGAGAGTTGCAGAGTTGGAGGGTTCCTGAGTTCCAGAGTAAGAGAGAGTGCTTGCGCCGCCGCAAAGAGACAGCAGAGTTCTGTTTGGTGATTAGTTTGTCTTAGTTTATGAATCGTTGTTCCTGAATAAAGAAATACAGCTTCCCTGCCCAGCCGTTGTCTCCGCGTCTCTGTTACCCGCCCGTGAAGCTAGCCTGGCCAGCTAGAGCCTCCGAATTTTTAACAACAACTAGGAGTCCCTCCACACCTCCATAAAGCAAAAATCACCCCCAAGGTGCTCTCCAACCCAGAAATCCACCTAGAGCATGACTTACTTGGTACATGTGGCTTTCAAAGCTGCAGACAAGTCAGGAAAACACTAAGCAACTCAGTTCAGTCATGCACTCACAAGATCTTCAGCAGCAGAGATGGTGGCCCACTTGCCCCATGTACCTGTGGCCAGGCAGCAATGTCTTCTGGACATCAGCCATTTCAAAGCCTGCTTCCCTAAAGCAGACCAAGCCTTGCTCACCTCTCCTGGGAAAGCCAAAATCAGATTTCAGTCAACACAACCCCCACTCACCTACCTACTCCAAATACCTGGACTCCAGGCTGACCGTTTACAATGTCTATGGGGGTGGTGATGGCAGCGAGGGTTAAGAAAGTGGAGGCTGGGGCTTGAATTCTTCAATCTGCCTCTGCTCGCTCAGAAGTTAGCCTGCTGCTTCCCCTTTGCACAGGTTCCCCTCTGGGAGCTGAGGGCTGGGGGTTGGGTCTTGGCTTTCTGGCTAGTTTCTTTTCTCCTCTTCTAACTGCTGCTCATTCTTTCCTTTCTTTCTACCAGAAACTGCTCAGCTAGGTTTTATGGTTGTGCTGAAAACTGAACCTGAGACTTCAGTGCCTCAGGCATGAAAGTCTATTGCATACGATGCTCTGAATAGTTTCTATGACTGTCTTCAAAGCACTCATTTCCAACTGCATCTATCATTGACATTAATAATAGCCATCTATTCTTGACATTAATTATTTGCTCGCTAATAATAGCCAATGTATACTGCAAATAGTTATTTTTCACCTCTACCAACTTGTCATGGGCCTTCCTATTTATATTTATTTATTTATTTGTAGTTATTGTTGTTGATGATGATGTCGTCCTTGTTGGATATGACAGAGAGAAACGGAGAGAGGAGGGGAAGACAGAGGGGGAGAGAAAGATAGACCTGCTTCACCGCCTGGGAAGTGACTCCCCTGCAGGTGGGGTTCTGGGGGCTCAAAGTGGGATCATTAGTTGGTCTTTGCACTTACCAACACCTGCAATTAATCTGCTGCATTACCGTCTAACTCTCCTATTTATTTATTTTTTAACCAGAGCACTGCTCAGCTCTGGCTTCTGGTAGTGCTGCGGAATGGGTGCAGCTTGAACCTGACACTCTGAAGCTCCAGACAAGAGAGTTTCTTTGCATAACAATTATGCTAGCTCCCCACCCTAAGTAAATCTAAAAAATAAAGGTAGGGCAGTCAATAGCTCCCCTGGAAATGCACTGCTTTGAATGGGCCAAGGTTGAGGCTGGACCCTACCTAATTGAAGGAAACTTTGGTGTTATGGTCTCTTTCATTCTTTCTGCCTCTTTTCTATCTATATCAAAACTAAATCAATAGGGGATCAGGTAGTGGCACATCTGGTTAAGTGCACACATTACAGTGCACAGGGTCCTAGGTTCAAGCCCTCGGTCCCCAACTGCAGGGGAAAAGGTTCATAAGTGCTGAACCAGGGCTGCAGGTGTCTGTCTCTTTCCCTCTCTCCCCCTCCCCTCTTAACTTCTCTCTGTTTATCCAATAATAGATAAATAAATAAATAAATAGAATTTTTAAAAAAATTTATTTATTCCCTTTTTGTTGCCCTTGTTTTATTGTTGTAGTCATTATTGTTGTGTGTCTTCATTTTTGGATAGGACAGAGAGAAATGGAGAGAGGAGGGGAAGAGGGGGGTGGGGGGGAGAGAAGAGAGACACCTGCAGACCTGCTTCACTGCTTGTGAAGAGACTCCCTGCAGGTGAGGAGCTGGGGGCTCGAACCGGGATCCTTACACCAGTCCTTGTACTTTGTGCCACGTGCGCTTAACCCCTTGTGCTACCGCCCAATTCCCATAAATAGAAATTTTAAAAAATAAAAAAAAATGCAAAATTAAATAAAGAGAAGTTACGAGATAGAGACTCAGGAAATCTATGGTACAACTGAAAATATAGTCAATATTTTTCAGTTCAAAATGGATGAAGCAGGAGGTGATTTATACCCCTGTTCACCCCCTCCTGGAGCTTTCACGTTTATCTTTCTGCCATTCACCATCCCCATCTATGACCGGTGAGTGAATTTCTCTGCACTGACAGTGGCAGGTTTTGCAATGGTCAGTTCCCATATTCTCCTAAGCCATGACTCCAGAGCATTCTGGTACTGCCTTGCCCAGATAAAGACCACTCAGTCCCCTGTGTGTTCCTGGGGAGAAGACATGCAGCTTCTGGAGAAATCCCCATCTCTGACCGCATATCCTGCCATAACTACAGTCCTTGTTGGCAGACTCAATTAGTATTTAATCCAATATAGAAGGCATGGTTATGTCTAGGTGGTGGCACAATGCATAGAGAACATTAGTGTCTCTCTCTTTCTCCCCTCTTCCTAACTTCTTCATGAATAATCTTTCAAAAAAAAGAAAAAAAAAAAAAAACAACCTGGAGCCAGGTGGTGGTGCACCTGATTGAGCACACGTGATAAAGCACAAGGACCCATGTTCCAGCCCTGGTTCCCACCTACAGGGGGGAAGCTTTGCAAGTGTTGAAGCAGTACTGCAGATATATTTCTGTTTCTGTCTCTACTTACCCTGTCCCTCTCCACTTATGGCTGTCTCTATCCAATAAGTACATAAAAATAATAAAAATTATTTTAATTAAAAAATAATTATTAGCCTTAAAACTAAAACCCTGACACTGTAGAGTTCTCTCTCTGTGTCTCTTCTCTCTGTGTGTGTGCATTTGAAGTAGGTTTCTTAAGTTACTTTAAGATGTAATCATGAATGTAATTGATGATACTTGTTTTTTAATACTGTGTGGGTTTCATTCAGATTTTGCACTTGCCTAATTCCACTGATTGTGGTAGACTTTATGTTATTTTTTTCTCTTTTCAATGTATTATTTATTAGTTATTTAATACTGTTACAAAAGTAACAAAATAGGGGTATAATTCCATATAGTTCTAACCACCAGAGTTCTGTGTCTCTATCCCCTCCACTGGAAGCTGCAGTAGTTTTGCCATGATCACCAATATAGGCTGACTTTATATCTGTCTGTATCTTTGTGTCTTGATATTTATCTGGGGCAATGTGAAACTGTCACTGTTGTGACAACAGTCTTGTGAATCAGTATTTCCACCATACAGTAATCTGGGGGAAAAATAACTATAAACTCTAGTCTCCAAGTACAAATCCATCTCCTGTGTTTTTCTGTCACTGTGCCTGCTTAATCCCACCACTCAGAGTAGACTTTTCCCACTCTTCTCCAAATAGTGGGAGAGGGAGAGAGAGAGAGAGAGAGAGAAAGGAAAACAGAGAAAAGAGATGACAGAGCACGGCTTCTCCTGACATGGTACTGCCAAGTGTCACTGGGGACTTGAACTTGAGTCCTCAAGCACTGTGAAGTATGCACTGTTGGTTATCATCCCCTATCATCCTGTTCACTCTTTATTTCTTTATGTTTACTGTCACCTAGGTTATCACTGTGGCTCAGTGCCTGCACTACAAATCCATCCTTCCCAGCGACCATTAATTTCTTTTTCTAATTTGCATTAGGACAGAGAGAAATTAAGACGAGGAGGGAGATAGAGACAGAGAGACACCAGCAGGCCTGCTTCACCCCTGGTTCCTGCTCGCCCATATCCACCATGCTCAAAAGGGAACTACAGCTCTCAGATGGCTCCAATCTTGTAAGTCGGGTCGCCATGGAAACAAGAGCCCTTGACATCAGGCAAAGCCCAAAGCCGGCGATTGGTACAAATCGTGGAAATCCTGGTGATGTGCGGACAGGTGGGGATTTGTGCATTGGGAAGGAGGCGCTGCCCGCAGCCCCCGAGAACCAGGCCCGCATTGGCAGGTCCCAGCCCCTGGTCCCCGAGCTGCGCAGTGTGACACGAGGGCAACCGGGGCGACGGTGGGTGCTGCCGGGTGAGTGGGGGCGGGGAACTGCCGGAGCACACAGGGAAATAGAGTCCAGTGGGGCGGGGCTGTTGGTCAGTGTGCATAAGGGAGAGTGTGAGAGCACTGAGTTCCAAGACGAAGGTGGGGCCGTTGTGCTGCAGGGCTCCAGTGCTGGAAGCTCTTGGGCCTAGGGAGCTGGATGCTGCTGGGGCCCCACCCCCAGTTGCCCCGCCCCCAGTTGCCATGACAGCATGTGAGGCCCTGGAACTCAGAGCCGAAGTTGTGGCCAGGCCTTGTGGGGACTGTAGTCCAGCCCCTCCCTGGCTCCCCTGGGAGATGGCAGGTGGGGCTGGAAGCTGGAAGGTTGGAGGTCTGGCCATATAAGTCAAACTCTTTTTGGTTTTTGGTTTTTTTTTTAGAATTATTTATTTCATATGAGCTAGAGAGTTTCACATACCCCAGCAAGAAGTCAGAAGACCACTGTTACACGCAGCTCTGAGGAAGGAATTGGGAAACAAAGACATCCGGTTCCTACCCTATCCATGGAACTATTTCCCCATCTGGCAGATTTTTTTTTTTTTTTTTTTTTTTTTTTTGCTCCTGGAGGCCATTTTTTCCCATTTTTGTTGCCCTTGTTGGTGTCATTATTATTGTTGTCATTACTGTTGTTGTTGGATAGGACAGAGAAATCGAGAGAGGAGGGGAAGACAGAGAGGGTGAGAGAAAGACACCTGCAGACCTGCTTCACCATTTGTGAAGTGACCCCCCACCCATAGTTGGGGAACCAGGGCTCGAACTGGATTTCTTACAACAGTTCTTGCACTTTGTGCCATGTAAGCTTAACCTGCTGCGCTACCGCGTGACCCCCAATTTTTTTCTTTATTTGATAGAACAGAGGTAAATTGAGCTGAAAGGTGAAAACAAAAGAGAGAAGCAGAGAGACCCCTGCATCCCTGCTTTACTGCTCATGAAGCTTCCCTCCCTGCTGGTGGGGGGCCAGGGGCTCGAACCCAGGTCCTAGCACATGGTAATATGTGTGCTCAACTAGGTGCATCCCTGCCCAGCCCCAAATCAGATTATTTTCACAAAGCCCAAAGCTTAGCTCCAGCTGTAGTATTCTAGGGAGCCAATGGCCTGGCAAGTCATGGGGCAGAAGAACAGAAGCAGAATCTCAGGCCTTATGTGTGGCCGGCTCCCCAGACTCCTCGCAGCCCCTCTGCAAACAGGGAGGCAGATGATTGGTCTCTGTGCAGTGTGACCCTAGGGGCTCAGAATTAAGCCAAGGAGGCTGGAGGCTGGAGGCTAGAGGCTGGATGCTGCCTGGCTGTTGAACCATACAAGTGACCTGGCACAGATGAAGCCCACAGGGAGGGGTGGGCTGAGGGCCTGGCTGGCAGAGTGGGTGGGCCATGGTGGACTGAAGAGGGCTCAGGCAGCAGCTTTGGGTGGTGTAGGAAAAGAGCTGCAAGGCCCAGCTAGGGGCCCCTGGGTGCCTTGATTCCACCCTTATTTTTTCAGGAATGAGAGTTGAAATCACAACTGAAGATGAGGAGATACAAAGAATCATTTGAGGATACTATGAACATAGTCTATGAACATAGTCTCTATTATGCAAATAAATTAGTCAACTTAGATTAAATTGGATGCATTACTAAAATTACGTCTTCTTCCCAGAGTTTACAGTTTAACCAGACTGATCTCTCATATAGAAAATGAATCAGTAATCAAAAATCTCCCCAAGAATAAAAATTCCAGGTTCAGATGATTTTACCAATGAATTCTCCAAGATATTTAAGGAAGAACTAACGCCAGGGCAGTGGCACACCTGGTTAAGTGCACATAGTACCAAGCACAAGGACAAACACAAGGATCTGCTGGGCTTGAGCCCCCAGCTCTCCACCTGCAGGGAGGACATTTTACAAGCAGCAAAACAAGTCAACAGGTGTGCATCTTTCTCCCTCTCTCTCTCCCCCTCCTCTCTCTGTCCTATACAATAAAATGAAAAAAGTGGCCACCTGGAGCAGTGGATGCATAGTGTCAGTACTAAGCCCCAGTGGTAACTCTGAAGGTCAAACAAACAATAGCAACAACAAAAACTAGTACCAATTTACCTGAAACTGGTCCAGAAAAATCAGTGAGGGGGAATCACTCCCAAACACGTTCTATGAGACTAACATCACATTAATCCCTAAAGTAGAAAAAGACCCTACCAAAAATAGGAAACAAACAAACAAACAAAAACTATAGACCTATATCCTTGATGAACATTTGTTGTGTCACGTAATTGGCCGGAGATGGTGCCAGCCTGAAGGAGCTTGAAAGCGGCCAGAAGTATGGCCTTCTGTGCCTGAGTGTGAGTGGTGACTGCATGCTGGGGAAGGAGGCAGTATCGGGGAGCAACTGGCAGGGGGTTTCAATTTCTGGATGGAGAGATGGCACGGAGGATGGCTCTTTTCCCAGGACTTGGACACACGCCAATTTTAACCTTGCTAGTTACCTTCCATGATCTGGCCAACTCTTACCCCTGATGTCCTGACACTGTCTCTGGCACACAGTGACCCCAGCTAGGCTTCCCAGGACCTGCAAGACCGCTGCAGACAGCAACAGTGAAAACTGGGGCAGAACTCCTGGTAACTGACTCACGTACTTTCTGGGCCTCGTGTGTTCTCAACTCCAGCTGATACTTGCTTATTTTGCAGTACCAAGCTACGCTCTTTACCTCTGTATTACCTTAATAAAGCCTAGAATTGAAAAAAAAAAAACTTTAAAAAAGGGGGGAGTCGAGCGTAGTGCAGTGGGGTAAGCACATGTGGTGCGAAGCACAAAGACCAGCATAAGAATCCCCTTTGAGCTCCCAGCTACCCACCAGCAGGGGAGTCACTTCACAGGCAATGAAGCAGGTCTTCTTTCTCTCCCCCTCTCTGTCTTCCCCTCCTCTCTCTATTTCTCTCTGTCCTATCTAACAATGACGACATTAATAACTACAACAATAAAAAGCAAGGGCAACAAAAGGGAAATAGATAAATATTAAAAAAACTTTTAAAAGTAAAGCCTAGAATTGTTTAAATCCATTCTCAGCTGCCCCACAGTCAGTTCCTTATGTGCCATGCAGCAGCAAGTCCTTTTGTTTTAGCTACAACAAACATTGATGAAAAGATCCTCAATAAAATCTTGGCAAACCAAATTCAACAACATATCAAGAGAATAATTCACCAAGACAAAGTGGGGCTCATCCCTGAAAAGCAGGGATGGTTCAACATTTGCTAGTCAATCAATATAATTCACACATCAACACAAGAAAAATAAAAAATCATATGAATTGCAGCAGAAGTGCATCTACCAGTATCCAAAATCTGCTTATAATAAAGTCCCTCCAGAAATAAATAGGAATAAAGGGATAACTTCTCAGCATAATGAAACCCATATACAATAAACCCACAGCTCACATGATCCTCAATGGGGAAAACTTTCCCTCTAAAATCTGGAACCAGGCAAGGATGTCCACTATCACCACCGTAATTCTTTGTAGTCCTGGAGGCCCTCACCACTGCTACCAGGCAAGAAAAGGTCATCAAAGTTAGACAGATTGAAAAGGAAGAAATTGAGCTATCACTATTTGCCGATTCTTCTTCTTCTAGCGTTTGCCCTTCTTCCGTAGCCAGTCAACAGCATCAGGTTGAGCCTGATGTCTGCTTGTTGCTGGCTTTGAAAATGACTGGGATCCATGTGGATTCAGTCGGCTAGGAAGGATCGTCAGTTTCCCCAATAAATGGGTACTCACGGGATGCACCACAAGAAGGTCGATCCAATGCATCATGCTATTTGCCGATGATCTGATAGTACACCTAGAGAATCCCCCAAACTCCAGTCAAAAGCCTATTGGAAACAATAAACTCAGTAGAGTAGCAAGGTGCAATGTTAACACCCATAAATCTGTAGCATTTTATATAGAAAAGACAAATTAGAGAAAAGAGAGTCAAAGAATTTTACCCCATTTGCAATCAAACCTAAAATATAATAAAATACCTCAGAGTGAACCTCACAGAGGAGGTAAGGACCTTTATTTTTTTTTTAATTAATGAATTTTTTTTTAAGGGAGAGACACCATCTCTCTCTTTTTTCTTTTTTTTAAATATTTTTTATATTTATTTATTTACTTATTCCTTTTTGTTTCCCTTATTATTTTATTGTTGTAGCCCTTGTTGGATAGGATAGAGAGAAATGGAGAGGGGAAGGGAAGACAGAGAGTGGGAGAGAAAGATAGACACCTGCAGACCTACTTCACCGCTTGTGAAGCGACTCCCCTGCAGGTGAAGAGCCAGGGGCTCCAACCAGGATCCCTACACCTGTCCTTGCACTTTGAGCCACGTGCACTTAGCTCGCTGCGCTACCACCTGACTCCCTCTTTTTTTCTCTTTTATTTATTTATTCCCTTTTGTTGCCCTTATTGTTTTATTGTTGTAGCTATTATTGTTGTTGTTGTTGGATAGGACAGTGAGAAATGGAGAGAGGAGGGGAGACAGAGAGGGGGACAGAAAGATAGACTCTGGCAGACCTGCTTCACTGCTTGTGAAGACTCAAACTGGAATCCTTATGTAGGTCCTTGCGCTTCGAGCCAAGTGCGCTTAACCGCCTACACTGCTGACCGACTCCCTGTAAAGACCTTTATATGGAAGACTGTAGAAAACTGATTAAAAAAAATAGAGATGATCACACAGAAATGCAAGAACATTCCTTGTTACCATACTGGAAGAATGCACATTATTAAAATAGCCAATTTACTTACCAAAAGCAATAAAACATTTCTTTTTTTAAATTTCTTTATTGGGTAGTTACTGTTTTACATTTTGAAACTAAATACAATAGTTTGTACATGCATGACATTCCCCAGTTTCCCATATAACAATACAACCCCCACTAGGTCCTCTGTCATCCTTGGATCTGTATTCTCACTACCCACCCACCCCAGAGTCTTTTACTTTGGTGCAATACACCAATTCCAGTTCAGGTTCTACTTATGTTTTCTCTTCTGATCTTCTTTTTCAACTTCTGCCTGAGAGTGAGCTCATCCCATATTCATCCTTCTGTTTCTGACTTATTTCACTTAACATGAATTTCTCAAGGTCCATGCAAGATCGGCTGAAAACGGTGAAGTCACCACTTTTTATAACTGAGTAGTATTCCAGTGTGTATATATACCACAACTTGCTCAACCACTCATCTGTTGTTGGACAACTGAGTTGCTTCCAGGTTTTGGCTATTACAAATTGTGCTGCTAAGAACATATGTGTACACAGATCTTTTTGGATGGATGTGTTGGGTTCCTTAGGATATATCCTCAGGAGAGGAATTGCAGGATCCTAGGGTAGGTCCATTTCTAGCCTTCTGAGAGTTCTCCAGACTGTTCTCCACAGAGGTTGGACCAACTGACATTCCCACCAGCAGTGCAGGAGGGTTCCTTTGACCCCACACCCTCTCCAGCATTTGCTGCTGTTACCTTTTCTGATGTATGACATTCTCACAGGAGTGAAGTGGTATCTCATTGTTGTCTTGATTTGCATTTCTCTGACAATCAGAGACTTGGAGCATTTTTTCATGTGTTTCTCAGCCTTTTGGATCTCTTCTGTGGTGAATAGTCTGTCCAAGTCATTCCCCCATTTTTGGATGGGGTTATTTGCTTTCTTGTTGTTGAGATTTGCAAGCTCTTTATATATGTTGGTTATTATACTCTTGTCTGATGTATGGCTTGTAAAGATCTTCTCCACAATAAAGCATTTCAATGCAATACCTATCAAGATCCCAATGGCATTTTTTTTTTTTTTTTTTGGTGAGGGAAGTGTAATAGGAAGTAGGTGAGGAGGGTATCTAGGTCTAAGTAGACACTATTTTATTATGAACTTTATAGTGACTCACTGCAGACTATTGTGTACTTTTGCTTTCAGGTATATATTTTGCCTTAATTTATGGATACATGTGAACATATGCTTTATCTCATGGGACCTGGTCTATATCTATCTCCTCTTCTTCTCTCCATTTCTTTCTGTCCTACCTAACAGTGACAACATCAATAAAAATAACAATAAAAAACAACAAGGGAAACAAAAGGGAAGATAAATAAACATAAAGAAATAAAAAATAAAAAAAGAATACAAAAAGAATAGGAAAATTATCAGGGGAGGATGGGATACAGTGATCGGGTGGTAGGAACTGTGTGGAGTTGTACCCCTCTAATCCTGTGGTTTTGTCAGTGTTTCCTTTATGAAAATAAAAAAATAAGGAAAGGAAAAGAAGTTCCAGGGCAGACTGCTTAACCATGGATTGGCTCTGCACAAAGCCCGCATGCCTGACGTGGCAGAGCTCTAGGTGTCTACCCCAGTCTCCCCAGAAACCAGAGGTTCACCACTTTGGTTAAAAAGAAAAAAAACAGGAACCAGAAAAGACCTAGAATTGCCAAAATAGCCTTGAGAAAAAAGAACAGAACCAGAGGCATCACACTCCCAGATCTCAAATTGTGTCATAGGGCCATTGTCATCAAAACTGCTTGGTACTGGATCATGAATAGACATACTGACCAGTGGAATAGAATTGAGAGCCCAGAAGTGAGCCCCCACACCTATGGACATCTACTCTTTGACAAAGGGGCCCAGACTATTAAATGGGGAAACTAAAGTTTCTTCAACAAATGGTGTTGGAAACAATGGGTTGAAACATGCAGAAGAATGAAACTGAACCACTGTATTTCACCAAATACAAAAGTAAATTCCAAGTGGATCAAGGTCTTGGATGTTAGACCAGAAACTATCAGATACTTAGAGGAAAATATCGGCAGAACTCTTTTCCACATAAATTTTATAGACATCTTCAATTACAAAACGAATCCAATTACAAAGAAGACTAAGGCAAGTATAAACCTATGGGACTACATCAAACTAAAAAGCTTCTTCACAGCAAAAGAAACCACTACCCAAACTAAGAGACCCCTCACAGAATGGGAGAAGATCTTTACATGTCATACATCAGACAAGAGTTTAATAACCAACATATATAAAGAGCTTGCAAATCTCAACAAGACAACAACCCCATCCAAAAATGGAGGGAGGACATGGACAGACTATTCACCACAGAAGAGATCCAAAAGGCTGAGAAACACATGAAAAAATGCTCCAAGTCTCTGATTGTCAGAGAAATGCAAATCAAGACAACAATGAGATACCACTTCACTCCTGTGAGAATGTCATACATCAGAAAAGGTAACAGCAGCAAATGCTGGAGAGGGTGTGGGGTCAAAGGAACCCTCCTGCACTGCTGGTGGGAATGTCAGTTGGTCCAACCTCTGTGGAGAACAGTCTGGAGAACTCTCAGAAGGCTAGAAATGGACCTACCCTAGGATCCTGCAATTCCTCTCCTGAGGATATATCCTAAGGAACCCAACACATCCATCCAAAAAGATCTGTGTACACATATGTTCTTAGCAGCACAATTTGTAATAGCCAAAACCTGGAAGCAACTCAGTTGTCCAACAACAGATGAGTGGCTGAGCAAGTTGTGGTATATATACACACTGGAATACTACTCAGTTATAAAAAATGGTGACTTCACCGTTTTCAGCCGATCTTGCATGGACCTTGAGAAATTCATGTTAAGTGAAATAAGTCAGAAACAGAAGGATGAATATGGGATGAGCTCACTCTCAGGCAGAAGTTGAAAAAGAAGATCAGAAGAGAAAACATAAGTAGAACCTGAACTGGAATTGGTGTATTGCACCAAAGTAAAAGACTCTGGGGTGGGTGGGTAGTGAGAATACAGATCCAAGGATGACAGAGGACCTAGTGGGAGTTGTATTGTTATATGGGAAACTGGGGAATGTTATGCATGTACAAACTATTGTATTTACTGTTGAATGTAAAACATTAACTCCCCAATTAAAAAAAAAATTAATAATAAAAATAAGTAAACAACAACAACAACAAAAACACTCTTTAAAGGGGGCTGGGTAATGGTACACCAGGTTAAATGCATATAGCACAAAGCAAAATGACCCAAAGAAGAATCCTGGTTTGAGCCTCTGGCAGGGTGTTTGCTTCAAAAGTGGTGAAGCAGGTCTGCAGGTGTCTCTGTCTCTCTCCCTCTATCTCCCCCTCTTCTCTCAATTTCTCTCTGTCTCATCCAATAAAATGGAGAAAAATAGCCTCCAGGAGCAGTGGATTTGTAGTGCCGGCAGGAGCCTTGGAAGTAACCCTGGAGGTAATAAAATAAAATAATAAAAAGTTTAAAAAGAGATAAGTTCTAGGGGGCAAGGCAGTGGCTCCCTGGGTTAAAAGCACACATTATCATGTGTGAGGACCCATGTTCAATACCCCTCTCCACCTGTAGGGTGGAAGCTTCATAAGTGGTGAATCAGGTCTATAGGTGTCTCTTTATCTCTCTCTACATCCATATTCCCCTCCCCTTCTCAATTTCTATTTGTCCTATCAATTAAAAATTATAATAAAATAAAATTTTAAATAAAAAAACCCCAGAAAAATGGCTGCTGGGAGAAGTGAACTTGTTGTGCAGGCACTGAGCCCCACTGATAACCCTGGTGGCAAAAAAGAAAGAAAGAAAGAAAGAAAGAAAGAAAGAAAGAAAGAAAGAAAGAAAGAAGGAAGGAAGGAAGGAAGGAAGGAAGGAAGGAAGGAAGAAAGAAAGAAAGAAAAAAAGGAAGAAGTTCTGGTCAATTGACTTCACTGCAGAGTAAACAAATGAACATTTGAGCAAGAAGCAGGGGAATTCCATCATGCAAGAAGGCTTAGGATGTTTGTTGTGGTGTTATGTCTCCTCTGTGTGGACATGGAGTAGAATACACCGCGAAAGAGATGGCATCAATTTGACGGGTATTTCTAGATATTTTAAATAGACTTGTAAATTCACTGCAAAGAAATGGGCAGGTAGTTCAGTGGTGGACAGGGAGTTGTGCCTGTCTGAGGTTCCAGGTTGGATTCCTGATGCTCGTTTGCCTGAGTGCTGCTGTGGTCTCTCTCTAACACTTCTAATATGAAAACATCTTTTGACAAGAATAAATGCATGCAAAGTGTAGAAGTGTAGACCACCCAGAAACACAGAAGAGAGGAGGAAGAGCACAACTGACTTGCTGGGGCCTCTAGATCCAGAGTCCTGAGCAGGGATCCAGGAAGAGTAGCGAGCAGAGTGTTTGTCTCTGGACACTGTTCTGCTCCCAGAGACAGCCTGGCACTGGGCTGCAAAGACCAGATCTGAAAACTTCGCTTGTTAGGAATAATGCCATGACTGAATCAGCAATGGGCGCTATTTTGCAATGACCCAGTAGTACTTCTTTTACCTTGAAAGCCTAATTTGTATTCCTCAGAGCTCGGGAACCAGGGAAGTCTTAAGCCAAAATGCAAGTAGATTCCCTGTCTCTGTAGAACCTGCTGCCTCCTGCACAGAGAACTGGCTTGTGCTGAATATTCCCCTGGAGGACAGGCTCAGATCTGGAGTTCTATGGGTGCTACCCCAGATCTTGGTGATTTTAGTCAACAGTGGATCTCTGTTATCAAGTCCCTATTATCAAGTGAGTACAAGGTGTACACAGCTATGAATACAAATCTAAATATACAAAATGCCAACAGAAATGGGTGCTTTCCCAATGCCAGCCCTGGTGCTCTGTGCTCTGGCATGACTACAAAACATGCCAGAGGGGAAGCATTTATCATGAGCCTCTACAGACGAGGAAACAGTCTTGGGGACAGGGGGCAACAGAGGACTTTTGTCGGAGGCCAGCCTCAGCAGGTAATTAGGGTGTCCTGCAGGAGAGGGGGCGTCGGTGAATGAGTGAGAGACACGTCAGCTGCTTCAGAAGCAGGAGAGAGGCACCTGTGCCTTCTCTCTGCAGAGCTTTATTATATATACATTTTTCACCCGGATTCAACATGTGTCAATTTTTGGCCAAAAATAAAACATATGAGCTCATTGTCTAACTACACCTGGAACAATCTATTTTCAGTATTTCTCAGTTCTTTGTTCTTAGTCTCTCAACTGTATCCTGTACTGTCCCTGTGTCCCACTCCCTAAATGTTTTTTGTTTAAGCTTAATCTATATTGTGATTAACTAAGGTTTACTGGAATCTTACAAAAGTTCTATATGATTAAATTTTACTGGAATCTTACAAAAGTCCTATATTTTATTATGTTCCTATAAAGCGTCTATTGTTTCTTATAGGTCAGTTTTCACGAAGCAGTTCATCTCATCTAACTTGTCTCTGTTTCCTGGCAACCACACACCTAGGAGGGATAGGGCCTTGCTAGTTTTTATATAAATGGTAACCTATTAACCTCAACCTGCTTTCCTTTAATGTTAAACACATGACCACAGTATTCATCAAAGATGCCTGTAAATGGAAGGGGGGTCAGTAGGTGGGGGTAATTGGTATGGGCCATTATACTTTGGGGGAGACAGTCTACCACTTATTCTATAAGTTACCCAAGGTGGCCCTTGTGCCGTGAGAAGAACCCAGGCTTCTTGTTCTCTTGTATCTATCTAGCCAGTTTGGTTCTGTAGTTGCCATAGACTGGGGAACAAACAGCTCTTTCTCTGTGAGCTTTTTGATGAGTGAAGCAGTTTCTGCTTCTAGGCCATCTTTGGTCTTATTACACTCACTGCTATAATTGTTATATTTATGTACTTCCCCTGTAAGGTTCTTATGATTAAAGTAGCCAATAAGTCCCCCAAATTATCAATGTGATCATAAGCAAAAGGATGAGTAGCTTCAGTTTTGTACAGGACTTCCTGCTTTGCAGGCAGCCTCAGTCTACCCGGACTTTGTCAGACAGCAGACTTGACTTCACTTCTGCCAGACTTTACTGTGGTAACATATTTATAAGCATGTGAGCCAGGATTTGAACTTGGATACCTACAGTCTTCACCACTGTGTCCTCATTTTCTACACACTGGAGACTTTGCTCCCAGGAATGTCCCATTGCTCACTGTCTGTGAGTGGAAGGGACTCAGAGCCCAGCCCTAAAGTGACCTGGGTCAGCCCTGCTGTCTCCTTGCCAAGCACCCACCTGTTTCTTCACCTGCAAGGACACAGACCTGAATATCAGAGAAGATATCCTCTTCACCAGCAAAACCACTTGCTACAGGAAACCTCACTTACAGAGTATGCCTCCATCTGAGCACATGGGTCTAAATTCTGCCCTTTGTGAGACACAGAAAAATGTAACCCACTTCCCCCAACAGTCCTCTACGCATTCTAGAAACAATTGTGCTCTCTTCAGACATGCCATCCCTCCTCCCTGAGCCCTCACATAAACACAAACCAAGAGACTCATTTTCCTGTTCAGACCGTCAGTAAGACTCAAGTGGAATCCAGACCATAGAGCAAGCACTCTGCTGTCTATGCACTCAGGGGAACAAGGAGCTGTGACTCCAAGAGAGATGCTGAACACACACACACACACACACACACACACACACACACACACACACACACACACAACCTTATTACAAGGTGGGGAATTAAAGTCTGTGAGAATAGCTGGAGGGGTGTGTTCAGACTTAGAGGAGAGATCTTCCAGCCAGTCTAGAAGTGAGGGTGAGCAGAGGACACACTGTTTCCTCTGCACTTGACCATTTACTGTTGCAAAAAGCTGTTGTCTAGGGGCCCTGGATTAGTAATGGTGAGTGTGTGGGATGTACTAAGTCTATGACTATAGCTCTCTCTCTCTCTCTCTCTCTCTGTCTCTCTCCCAATCTATAAAGTAGAATGAACCACACCTACCTAGACTCTGACACACTGTTTCCTCTGCACTTGACCATTTACTGTTGCAAAGAGCTATGGTCTAGGGGTCCTGGATTAGTAATGGTGAGTGTGTTAGCTGCACTAAGTCTATGACTATAGCCCTCCCCCTCACCCCATTCTATAAAGTGGAATGAACCACACCTACCTAAACTCTGCCAGGGGAGGGGGACCATGAGATCAGGTGCAAAGGATTTCAAAGAAGATGAAGAGGTGAAGAAAACATTCCTAGCAGGTTAAGGAATTGGTCAGCCATATTTTCTGTTTTGGAGATGACTCTGGAATGTCCCAGTTTGGAGAGAGCTGGGGGAAGGATTAGAAGACATGTATTTGGGGTACAGTCACATGGAGGGGACTACTGAGGGGACAAGACACTTAGGACAAGTCAGAGAGTTTTCCCTGCAGCTGGTGAACTGATTGTCAGACAGGCGGCCCCTCTGTTTGTGCATTATTCTCATCACCTGTGGAAGCAGAGCTGCCCTGTACAGGTTCAAGGAAGTGAGGGGATGTAAGGTGTGCAGGGCCATGCAGACACTCTCTGCCAGGAGTCCTGCTGCACGGTGCATGGCGCCTGCCCCCACATGGAGCAACAGGGCTCCCTCTGAGTCAGGGCTCTCAGTCAGGTAATGTCGTGCTGCGACACGGAGGAGAGAGAGAGAGAGAGAGAGAGAGAGAGAGGAGATCTTTTCGGGGTTTCTCTCTCTCTCTGGTTTGGGGTCAGGAAATTCTGCCCCACACTCTGGGTGCCAGATTTCGGTATCTCTCTCTCTCTCTCTGGTTTGGGGTGGTCTCCAGGGGAAAGGTAATGGACTGGTTCTTTCTCGCTCACGATAGGGGTAAAGGACACCAGGGGACTCAGCATGTCTAGAATCCGTAGAATCCCAGAATCATAGAATCCATTTATTAGCAAAGTGGACATGAGTTAAATAGAAAAACAAACGAAGGGAATATTACTGAAATATGTCAGAAATTACAGGTTTCTTAACTGTCGGCATGCCCCTAAGGTAGGGGGCTGGTATGACAGGAATTGATGAGATACAAGACAGTTATTCTCCATGACACAAGCAACTTAATTATCCAAAGGTATTTGAGAGAAGCATAGGGGTTAAACCCGTAGGGTGAGACAGAGAGAAGATGGATATCAAAGAGCCATATAGTTTGGAATTTCTCTTGTCTGGGGTCTGAGGTGTGTGATGAAGTGTGTGATAAGGTGTGTTCTTCTGTGATCAGAAGGTGACTTTGAATAAGTGAATCTGCGGCCATGTGGCCTGCAGTTAATGGAGGGAAGTACTGGAGTTTCTGTGGGCCTGAGAGTCCAGAAGGAAAGAACCAACCCTTTTGCTCACCTCGGTTGAGAGAGACTTACCAAGAGGTTATCTTCTCAGACCTCCATCCAAGGACGGGGGTGGTTCTCCTAAAGTTCTATCAGGCTTACACATGGTCCCAAAAAGATCCGGAGCAGAGAGGGAACACAATTTTTTATTAGCACGGGCACCTCAGAGTTGGGTGAGTGTCGTATGCTTACATTGGGTTGTTCTAGCTCTCCCCCGCCAAGAAAATTGGATCAGTCCAATTAGTTTAGCAGGCCCGCTTGGCCCCGCCCCTGGGAACCCCGAGAGTGCCAGAGTTCCAGAGTTCCAGAGTTGGAGAGTTGCAGAGTTAGAGAGTGCTTGGCGCTGCTGTGGGGAAAGAGGCAGCAGAGTTCTGTTTGTTGATTAGTTTGGTTTAGTTTATGAATCGTTCTTCCTGAATAAATAAATACAGCTTCCCTGCCCAGCTGTATGTCTCTGGTCGTCTTTGTTACCCGCCAGTGAAGCTAGCCCAGCCAGCTAGAGCCTCCAAATTTTAACAACAGGTGAGAGTACAGTGGTTCAGGCCACGTGGAGCTAGCCAAAATGGCAGCCTCGCGCAGCAACCTTGCCTGCGTCTAATCACCAAAATGAAAAGCAGGCAAGAGAGAGAAGGGCAGAAGAAAAAGGGCTTTATAGGGCAAAAACTAGGAGTGATGAGCTGGGACAGGATTGGTTGGGAAGGACACTTTGAGACTATCATATTAACTCTCGTGGGAACTGGCACTAGCCTGAGGGGACATCTGCACAGCAAGGTAAGAGGAAAAGACAAAGCCAATTCAGTTTGAGTGGGCTCTCAGTCAGTCTCCTTCACTGAAATCTCTGAAGCCCCTGAGGCTCCTACAATGCTATAAGCCTTCACCTCATCACCAAAATTGATGTATATGTATATACATATACGTAAATAAAATGAAATCCAGAGCTTAAAGGCATTGAGGTGTGATGAGAGTGGACCAAAGTTGAAGGGCCAGGCAAGAGAAACACATTCTCACAACCAGGCTGTGGGATGATTCTGACTGTGATCAGAATTCAGGATCAGATTGTAAGTAGTTGCGCTGGCAGGAAAATCAGTTACAGGCAGCAAATCCTGTCCTAAAGCCCCTCACCTAAATGATGCCAGTTTAGTCACTTTCATGGCTTAAAAGACACGACATATTGAGGCCAGGAAGTGGCACCTGACTGTGAACACCTATTATAGTGCACAAGGACCCAGGCACAAGTCCCCAGTCCCCACCTGCAGGGGAAAAGCTTTGTGAGTAGTGAACCAGTGTTGCAGGTATCTCTCTGTCTAACTGCCTCTCCCCCTCAGTCTCCCCCTTCCCTCTCATTTTCTCTTTTTTTCTATCCAATAATAAATAAAGTTAAAAAATGAAAGGTTCCTTTGTCCCTACAACCTCTCCAGCACTTGTTGTCGCTGTCATTTGTGCTTATGCCATTCTCACAGGGGTGAGGTGGTATCTCAATGTTGTTTTTTTTTTAAAGATTTTCTTTATTGATTCATGAGAAATGATAAGAAAGAGAGAAAGAACCAGACATCACTCTGGTACATGTGCTGCCTCATGCTTGAGAGTCCAGTGCCTTATGCACTGCGCCACCTCCTGGACCACTCTATGTTGTTTTTATTTGCATTTTTCTGACAATCAGTGACCTGGAATAATTTTTCATGTGTTTGTTAGCCTTTGGATCTCTTCTGTAGTGAATATTCTGTTCATATACTCTGCCCATTTTTGGATGGGGTCATTTGGTGTTTTTTTTTCTAAGATTGGTGAGCTCTTTATACATTTTGGTCATTAGTTTCTTGGTTGATGTGTGGTATGTGATGATCTCCCATTCTGTAAGGGCCTCTTTGTTTGTGTGATGGTTTCTTTGGCTGTGCAGAAGCCTTTCAATCTGATGTAGCACTGCTGGTGGGAATGTAAATTGGTCCAACCCCTGAGGAGAGCAGTCTAGAGGACCCTTACAAGGCTAGACATGGACCTTCCATATGACCCAGTAATTCCTCTCCTAGGGATATTGTCATTCTTCTTGTGGGGAGGCATCTTCTCGGGCACAGACTCCTGGCATGCCCACCCTGTTGTGCACCAGATGTGGGGGTCAGGAGAATGTCACCTGAGGCGGCAGGGGCTGAGTCTTATGGGACTTATGCTGTGTCCATGACAAAGAAAGGACCTGGAAACCAAGCTGATAATAATGATCCATTTACTGATCAGAGAGGCACGGCTTTTAAGGGATTGCAGAGGAGGTTTATACCATATATATTTATATCCTATATAGTTAAAGCAGAAAAGGGGCAGAGAGAGGTAAGGGGCTTGGAAAACTATCAGGTGAGTGATATAAGGAATGAGGAATTAGGCTTTGATATGCATGGGTGTAGGGGTCCTTACATGACAGGAGGCTGAGGTTTGGTTATAGTCTTATTCACAAGGGCAAGAACAAAGAAGTGAGAAAAGGAGTCTCTGATAGCATCTGTGTAAGCAGGAGAGCCATTTTGGGAATGAGGAAGTAGGGTTGTCAATGGCTAGCAGACAGAGAGGTGTCCTGAGGGTAGAGGGAAGATGGGTCAGGTATGATAACTTCTGATAGCTTTTGAATAAGCAGACCAGTTGGTTTAAAGACAAGGAAGTAAGCTATTGTATTGGGAATGCAGAGTCCCTGTGAGGCAGAGAGTCTGACAGGTGAAGCTGAACCTGAAGGCCATTCTCTCCTATGCTCAATCTCTGGTAGAGAGAGGCTGACAGGAAGACCGTGTTCCCCAGGCATCCATCTTTCAATGGGAGGTTCCACCAAGCTCAACCATATCCTCACAGTTTCTCTACAGGATATACCCCAAGAACACCATAAAACCCAACCAAAAAGATAAGTGTACACCAATGTTCATAGCAGCACAATTCATAATAGCAAATACCTGGAAGCAAACCAGGTGCCCAACAACAGATGAATGGCTGAGAAAGCTGTGGTATATATATATACAATGGAATACTACTCAGCTATTAAGAAAAATGAACCCACCTTCTCTGACACATCTTGGATGGAGCTAGAAGGAATTACGTTAAGTGAGCTAAGTCAGAAAGACAAAGATGAGTATGGGATGATCCCACTCATCAACAGAAGTTGAGAAAGAAGAACTGAAAGGGAAACTCAAAGCAAGATCTGACTGAGTTTGGAGTAGGGCACCAAAGTAAAAATCTCTGGGTGAAGGGTGAGAGTAGATGTTCACCTTCATGGGGGGGGGGGGATTTGGATACAGTACTTTGGTGGTGGGAAGGGTTTTGATGTACACCCCTATTAACTTGTAGTCTCATGAATCACTCCTTAATTAATGAAACTGATTAAATGTCTCAAACCATGTGGTCCCAGGGGCCTGCTGCCTTTAACATCCTCATTGGAGTTAGCAGAAAAATCCTGTGGCCAGTAGCCAGCTGGACTAAGGCCTGGGTCTAAGACACCTATCAGTGGAATTTGAAGAAGAAAAACCTGTGGCCAGTAGCCAAAAAGAGTCATCCCCTAAGTGGTAGAGAGTTGGCCTAGCTAGCTAGGGCTCCAAATATCCAATAACCAACCATACAGGTCAAGAAGTAAAGAATGAAGGAAGCCTGCATCCACCTAAGAGCCCTCCAGATACTTGGGGTTTCTCGGCTGGCTCCCCTGCTTGAGAGGTACCTGACCTGGACTGGCAGCCAGGAAGGGCTTCCTGCAGGAGAGGACAGCTGAGCTGAACCTTAGTGAGCACGTGGGTGGCCCGGGAGAACTCGATGGAAGGTGGAGTGGTGCAGTGGTGCATCTCCTTTCTGTCTGTCTCCTCTCCCTTTCTCACTCTCTCTGTATTTCACTCTAAACTAAAGAATAGAGCTGGAGGAGTAGCATGATGGCTCTGAAAAATCTCATGCCTGAGGCTGCAAAGGACCCAGGTTGAATCTCCCACACCACCAGAAGCCAAAGCTGAGCAGTGCTCTGGTGGAAGGGCGGAAGGAAGGAAGGAAGGGCGGAAGGAAGGATGAACTGGGTTGTCTTCCTGTATTTGTCACAAATACCAAGGAACCAGAAACCCCCAGCACATCTGGCTGTAGACCAGTGACTGAAGATGTTCCTGATTCTTCAAGCAGGGGCAGGGGGTAGGGGGCTCCTTAATGAAGAGAACTTCAATCTCTCAATCTCTCATTGTGGCACAGGGGATGGCACAGTGGATAAGCCACTGGACTCTCGAGCATGTGGTAAATTCAATGCCTGGCACCACATGTGCCAAAGTGATGCTCTGGTTCTCTATTTTTCGATCTCTCCTCCCCTGCCTTCCTTCCTCCTCCTCCTCTTCCTCCCCCTCTCATTAATTAAGGAGTGATTTATGAGACTACAAGTTAATAGGGGTGTACATCAAAACCCTTCTCACCACCAAAGTACTGCATCCAAACCCCCCCCCCCATTAAGCTGAACATCTACTCTCACCCTTCACCCAGAGATTTTTACTTTGGTGCCCTCCTCTCTCATATATAAATAAGAAGAAATACTAAAAATAACAATGGTGCAGGAGGTAAATTCTCAAGCATGAGGTCCTGAGGTCTATCCTTGGCATCACATGTACCTGAGTAATGCTCTGACCCCCCCATATTAATAAATAAATAAATAAAATCTTTTTAAAAATAATTATCAGTAAAAAGACTTATTAATTTACAAGAGGGAGAGAGAGCTAGAGTATCACTCTGGCATACGTGGTGCCTGGGATAGAACTAGAGCCCTCGCCCCTGCAAGTCCTGTGCTCTACCTGCTGATCACCTCATGAGCTGTCAAGCTCTCCTTTAAGGAAATTCAAAGAAACCACATATCTCATCCAAGATCACATGGGAAAGAGAAAGCAAAGTCTCCCATCCCCGAGCGCAGAGCCAAGATGGCTGCATGAAGGCAAGCTTGGGGAACTTCTGCTCAAGAGATCTCTTCAGGTCCTGATCTTGACCAGAAAGGCGATTCCAGAGAACAAGAGGGCCTCAGAAAAGGGAAGGCAAAGTCTCCCATCCCCATCTGCTCGAATCTCTAATTTCTTTCTCAGGGGCAATGGAATTTTCTTAGTATTTAACTAGATTTATTTATTTATTTATTTAGTGAGAAAGATAGAAAGCCAGGAGTATACCACTCATCTACCCCCAAGGCAATGGTATTTATAGCCTTGTGGGTATTTCCTAAAATACTTTAAGCACCAGCGGCAATCCAGAAAGCAGCACAGTGACTACAGCACTGATTTAAAATTACGACATCTAAAATTCAATCCCAGGCAGCCCACATGCCAGAATGATGGTCAGCTTCTCTCTTTCCTCTCACTGGAGTTAATACTAATTGCTTAAAGAGTACATAGAAACTTTAACATTCATTAATTAAATGCATGTCTTTTCTTAACATAATGTCATGCCCACTATAATGGATTTTACTTTTTTTTCTTCTTTATATTGTTTAGGATCTTTGCCAGTTAATAACATCTCAAGTTGAAAGCTGGGGAGATAATTTAATGTTTCTGTAAAAAGCTTTCATGCCTGAGGTTCCAAGGCTTCAGGTTGAATCCCCAGTTCTCCAGCGTAAGTCTGAGCTGAGCAGTGCTCTGCTGTCACTCTAATTTTTTAAATTTACTTTTTTCTTTTTACCAGAGCCTTGCTCAGCCCTGCCTCATGGTGAGGCAGGAAATTCAGAGCTTCAGGTAGGAGAGTCTCTTTGCATCAGCATTATGATATCTACCCTTGCCCATCTCACTCTCTCTGTATTTTTTTGTATCTCCAGCTGTCATTACTAAACATAGCAATAAAATAAAATGTGATAAAATAGTAAGTAACTAAGAGAGCTTGGGCAGAGTGACTGACTCGTATTTATCATCTTTCTGTCTTTATACCCATCTATCATTACTAAAGATATTTAAAAAGTAATGAAAAATAAAATATATATATATATTTAAATATTTATTTATTCTCTTTTGTTGCCCTTGTTTTATTGTTGGAGGTATTGTTGATGTCATCATTGTTGGATAGGACAGAGAGAAATAGAGGAGGGAAGAGAGAGAGGGGGAGAGAAAGATAGACACCTGCAGACCTGCTTCACCGCCTGTGAAGCGACTCCCCTGCAGTGGGGAGCTGATGGCTCGAACTGAGATCCTTACACCAGTCCTTGAGTTTTACGTCGTCACCTGTGCTTAACATGCTGTACTACCTCATAACTCCTGCAAAAATAAAAATATATTTTTAAAAGAAGCCCTTGGGCTGGAAGACAGCTTAGACGTCTGTATCTCTCCCTCTCTTCATAGCTAAATATAATAATACAATAAGATATAACTATTTAAAATAAGAGGGTGGGTAGATAGCACAATGGTTATGCAAAAATACTTTTATTCCCTGAGTCTCCAAGGTACCAGGTTCAATCCCCCACACCACCATAAGCCAGAGCTGATCAGTGTTCCAGCTGAAAAAAAAAAAGAGAGAAGAAGAAGAAGAAGAAGAAGGAGAAGGAGAAGGAGTAGAAGAAAAAGAAGAAGAGAAGACATACTTTGTGTAACCCGTATTTGAATGTGGTATGAAATTTTATGAGTTCTTTAAATTAAATAAGACCTTTTCCTTAGGAGCTATCTTAGGAGTTCTGCCAAAGACTTTCATGCCTGTGGTTTCAAGAACCCACTTTCAGTTCCCCTGCACCCCGTTTAGCTTGAGCTCAGAAGTGTTCTGGTGTTTCTCTGTGTGCTTTTCTCCCTGGATCTGTGTGAGGAAAAGAAAGTGAAGACAATATTCAGAGAAAAACGGGAGCCCTTTGGTTGGCTCTAGTTTCCTGTAAGGTGCATTCTGCTCCGTGGCCACAAGGCGGCGACATACACAGCAGGGCCCCTGCTGGGCGGGCCTTGCTCCCACTGCACTGCCCCTTGGTCTGGACTAGCTGTTGCTTTGGGCACGGTGTCTGTTCCCAGGATCTGTTCTTGGAAGCTTCCTTCACAGGACCTAGAAAGAGGCAGGTTACAGGGTTCACTGGGCAGAGCACCAGGCTTATGTGGGTGAGGCTCCAGGTTCCCTGGTGGGGTAGCCACAGAGACAGAAGGGTTCTAGAGCTCTGCCTTTACTTCCCCTGTCTGTCTGCCATGGGTTGATCCCCTTCCATGTGCTGCACTGCTCCAACCCCCTTCAGGGAAAAATGATTTGAGCACCAGTGCTGTGCTGCTGGGTGGTGAGGAACCCGCTGGAGTTTCCAGACTTCCATGCACAAGGATCAGGGTTGCAGCCCTGGTTCGTTCCCCACCTGCATGGGGAAGAGAGGTAAGGCAGGTCTGCAGGGGTCTCTCTTTCTCTCTATGTCTCTATCTCCCCCTTCCTCTCAATTACAAATTGTACTTTAAAATCAAAGAGAAATAACAAATGGGTAGGTGGCGGGAGGGGGGTGAACCATCAGCATCCCTGGGTTCCTAGTGCTGGCACAGAGCCTCAGCAATCCACCTGGTGGTATCCAGACTAAAAAAGGGGGCTGGGGTAGATACCAAAATGGTGATGCAAAGACACTCTCATGCCTGAGGCTCAGAAGTGCCAGGTTCAATGCCCTGCACTACCAGAAGCCGGAACTGAGTAGTGCTGTGGTAAAAAATAATAATGATGATTATTAAATAAATAAAAATAAATTTTAAAAGATTTGTTGGGAGCCGGGCAGTAGAGCAGCAGGTTAAGCGTAAATGGCACAAAGCGCAAGGATCCGTCCGCATAAGGATACCAGTTCGAGCCCCAGCTATCCACCTGCTGTGGGGGGGTTGCTTAACAAGCGGTGAAGCAGGTCTGCACAGGTGTCTATCTTTCTCTCCCTCTCTCTGTCTCCTGCTCCTCTCTAGATTTCTCTCTGGCCTGTCCAACAACAACTACAGCAGCAATGACAACAGTAACAACAAGGGCAACAGAAATGGGAAAATGACCTCCAGGAGCAGTGGGTTTGTAGTTTATAGTGCAGGCACTGTGCCCCAGTGATAACCCTGGAGGCAATAAAAAAAATCTGTACATGGGAGTAGAGGAGATAGCATAACGGATATGCAAAATGACTTTCCTGCCTGAGGCTTCAAAATCCTAGGTTCAGTCCCCCCAACACAAACACCACCATAAACCAGAGCTGAACAGTGCTCTGATGTCTCTCTATATCTACCCCTCTCATTAAAATAAATTAAAAAAAGATTTGTAGACCTGGGGGTGGTTTTTTTTTTTTGTGGACCTGGTTGAGTGCACACATTATAGTGCACAGGGACCCAGGATCAAGCCCCTGGTCCCCACCTACAGGAGGAAAGCTTCACAAGTGGTGAATCAGCGCTGCAGTTGTCTATTTCTTTCCCTCTCTATCTTCCCACCTCAATTTTTCTGTCTTTATCAAGTAATAAATAAATAAAAATAAAAATGTTTGTTTACTTACTAAAGTGAAAGAGACAGGATGGAGGGAGGAGAGAGAGGGAGAGAGAGAAACAGCAGAGCATCACTCTGGCGCATGCAATGCCCTGGATCAAACTTGAGACTTCATGTTTGGGAATCCAACAGTTAATCTGTCCACTGTTCATCTCTCAAACTACAGTGATTTGTTTTGTTTTTATAAAAAGGATCAGGTGGGAGTCAGACACTGCTGCACACAGTTGAGTACACACATTACTATGTGCAGGGACACAAGTTGGAGTCTCCACTCCCCACCTGCAAGCGAGAAGCTTCATGAGTGGTGGGCTGGGCTGCAGGTCTCTATCTATCATCTATCTATCTATCTATCTATCTACCTATCATCTATCTATCATTTCTCTTTCTGCCTATCTCCCCCTCTCCTCTCAATTTCTCTCTGCCCTAAGAGAAAGAAGAAAAAAGGGGGAAAGGGGAAATAATGGGCTCTGGGAGTGGTAGGTTCATAGTTCCATAACCAAGACCCAGCAATAACCCTAATGGCAAATATATATATTTTATTACAATAATAAAAGGTAAATAAATAAATAGGAGCAGGTGTCAGCCTGGCAGAGAGGGAGGGAAATGCATCCCAGGCTAAAGGAACAGCATATATGAAGGCCAGGAAGTGAGAGAAAGAGCCTGAAGCTCACAGCAGGTTCTGGGATCCAGCCCCTCTATGTAAACAAGGATGGGAGAGTCCCCAGTGGAAGGGGGTGGACAGCTTCACATGGAAGAGCCCCCACACGGACACGCCTGCTAATGATGTCACACAACAGCCCATGGTGCAGACAACTAATGCTGCTTCCACTTCAGAGAGGAGTCAACTGAGGCATGCTTGAAGGGGCTTGTCCAAAGTCACACGATGGTGGGGAAACTGGGCCTGAGAAGGGGTGAACCATACAGGGTTCCTATCAGGTGGGACAGTCCCACCTGCCCCAGATGTCCTGGTACAAAATGATCCTCATTCCTAGGAAAACCCATACTTGAGCCCAAGCAGGAATATGTGGGTGGGATTGAGAAGAAATGGGAAAGGACTGGGTTATTGGGAGGGGGTAGATGGCATAATGGTTATTTAAAGAGATTCTTGTGCCTAAGTTTCAAAGTCCCAGGTTCAATCCCCTGCACCACCATTAGCCAGGGCTGAGCAGTGCTCCTGTTAAAAAAATGAAAGAAAGAAAGAAAGAAAGAAAGAAAAGAAAGAGAGGAGGAAAGAAAGAAAGAAAAAACTGGGGGTTGGGGAAATAACATAATTTTTACGCAAACAGACTCTCATGCCTGAGGCTCCAAAGTCCCAGGTTCAATCCCCCACACCACCATAAGCCAGAGCTGAGCAGTGCTCTGGTGTTTCTGTGTGTCTCTCTCTGTCTGCATCTCTCTCAGAAATAAAATAAATAAAGTATTTAAAAAATTAAAAAAAGAAAGAACTGGGTTGTCTTTCTCTACTTGTTACAAATACTAAGGAACTGGGAAACTGGCTCTGGTCAGGAAAAGCAAATGAAGAAAATATTGGGAGAAACACTGGAGGCCTTTGGTTGGGTCTAGTCTCCATTCTGCTCCGTGTCCACAAGGTGGCGACATAACTCAGCAGGGCCCCTGCTGTGCAGGCCTTGCTCCCACTGCACTGCCCCTTGGTCTGGACTAGCTGTTGCTTTGGGCAGGGTGTTTGCAGTCTGTTCCCAGGATCTGTTCTTGGAAGCTTCCTTCCCAGGAGCTAGAGAGAGGCAGGAGACAGGGTTCACTGGGCAGAGCACCAGGCTTATGTGAGTGAGGCTCCAGGTTCCCTGGCCTGGTGGGGTGGCCACAGAGACAGAAGGGTCTGGAGCTCTGCCTTTGTTCCCCTGTGTCTGTGCCATGGGTCAGTCCCCTTCCATCTCTTGCACTGCTCCCACCACCTTTCAGGAAAAAAGTGATCTGACATGTTAAGTGAAATAAAATCAGAAACAGAAGGATGAATATGGGATGATCTCACTCTCAGGCAGAGGTTGAAAAACAAGATCAGAAGAGAAAACACAAGTAGAACATGAACTGGAGTTGGTGTATTGCACCAAAATAAAAGGTTCTGGGTTGGTGGGGGTGGGGAGAGTACAGGTCCAAAAAGGATGACAGAGGACCTAGTGGGGGTTGTGTTGCTATTTGGAAAACTGAGAAATGTTATGCATGTACAAACTATTGTATTTACTGTTAAATGCAAAACATTAATAATCCAATAAAGAAATTTTTAAAAAAGTGATCTGAGCACCAGTGCTGGGCTGCTGGGTGGTGAAGAACCAGCTGGAGTTCCCAACTTCCAGGCACAAGGACCAGGGTTGGAGCCCCGTAGCTCACCTGCACAGGGAGGAGAGGTGAGGCAGGTCTGCGGGGGTCTCTCTTTCTCTCCATGTCTCTATCTCACCCCTTCCTTTCAATGTCTCAGGGACTTTCAAATAAGAGAGAAAGAACAAATGGGAGGGTGTTGGGGGAGTGGACGGGAAAGCCGCAGGCAAGCCTGTGTTCCTAGTGCTGGCACAGAGCCTCAGCAATCAACCTAGTGGTTTCCAAACTAGACAAGGGGATGGAGGAAGATGCCATAATGGTGATGCAAAGACACTCTCATGCCTGAGGTTCTGAAGTCCCAGGTTCAATGCCCCCACCACTTGATTAGTGCTCTAGATTTGAAAGAGAAAGAGAAAGAAGGGGGGGGGGAAAGTGGGGAAAAGTACAGATGAGAACAAATAGAAGAAAGATAGAAACAAAGAAAGAAAGATAGAAACAAACAAACAAACAAACAAACAATAGGGGAAGCACATTTTCAGGAAAGCTCACAGGTCCTGCTGGGGACTGAACTGGTAGAATGAGGGACAAAACTGGTGCTTGTCATTGGGCCAGCAGTCAGAAAGTGCATCAAAGTTTCCAAGCTGTGCACAGTGCCTGGGGTCAGGGTGGAGGTCACCCCAGTAGGAATCCGTCTAGGGGATTCATTCCCTTGTAACTATTGACCCAGGAAGGCTCTGAGCTGCCATCTACATTGATACAAATGTCTCTGGTGTCCCAGGAGGTGGGTCGGTGCACAGGGCCTTGGATGGTGATGTCTGAGTTCGTTTGACCTTTATCTGAGCAGGAAATGCTCTGAATATCTCTCTCTCTCTCTGTCTGTCTCTCTCTGCCTGTTTGGTGTGTTATAGGTAATAAATAACATCTTGAAAATGTTACATCCTAATTTGATGCCATTTTGAAAGAAAATTAGAGAGAGAGAGAAGGAGGGAGGGAGAGAGATATAGACAAAATAATCACGCTGGAATGGAGATTGCTAACTGCTAGGAAAATAGAAATTCCATGCAGCAGGAGCAGAACTTTGCTCATCTCCAGGAGTGGGAGGCAAGGGAGTGAGTCTCCTCTTTGGCCAGGCATGTGGAGAGTTTGCATTTGCCATGCTGCACAGGAAGTCACTCTTTTCTACAGGGGGAAAACAGGTTTGTGTATTTAACCAAGTTGGGAGATGAGGGTCACAGCAGTTAGATCTGGGAAGGGCAGGAAATGGAACTGGGGCTCTCAGGTGTAAGCATCACTGTCCTGCATGGAGCCAGGTGGCAGGCTGTACCATTGTAGCCCTGAATCAACAGTCTGTGGCTCCTGTTGAAAGAAGCCCATGGGCGCCAGGCAGAGAGCTTATTTGTTAAGTAAAAAGCTTTCACACCTGAGGTTTCAAGGCTTCAGGTTGAATCTCCAGCTCTCCAGCATAAGTCTGACCTGAGCAAGTGCTCTGATCTCACTCTCTGAGTTATTTATTTTATTCATTCATTCTTTTTTTTTTTTTACCAGAGCCTTGCTCAGCCCTGCATCATGGTGAGTCAGGACCCAGAGAACTCCAGGTATGAGTCTTACCATGATTTTACCCCTGCCTATCTCATTCTCTCTGTATCTCCAGCTTTCATTACTAAACATAATTATAAAATAAAATATGAAAAATATATTAAGCAAAAAAGAGAGCTTGAGTGAAAGTGACTCCCTAGTAGTTACTATCTTTCTCTCTTTAAACCCAACTCATTACTCAAAATAGTAACAAAGTAAAATAAAAATATTTTAAAAGAAATTCCTTGGCTCTGAGACAGCTTCATAGGTAGCATCATTCTCTCTGTCTGTCTGTCTCTCTTACTTTTTGTCTCTCCATAGCTAAATATAATAATACAAAAAATTACAAATATTAACAATAAAAAAAACCCTTTTGATTATGAGCTACCTTAAAGAGTTCTTCTGCCAAGGACTTTCTGCCTGTGGCTTCAAGAACCCAGTGTCATCCCTGGCACCCCCGTTAGCTTGAGCTGACAGTGTTCTGGTGTTTCTCTGTGTGATTTTCACCCTGGATCCGTGTTAGGAAAAGAAAATGAAGAGAATATTCAGAGAAATATGGGAGCCCTTTGGTTGGGTCTAGTCTCCGGTAAGGTGCGTTCTGCTCCATGTCCACAAGGGGGCAACGTAACAGAACAGGGCCCCTGCTGGGCGGGCTGAATCCCCAACTCTCCAGCATAAGTCTGAGCTGAGCAGTGCTCTGATCTCTGTGATATACACACATTTACTTATTTACTTATTTATTTATTTATTTACTTACTTATTTATTTATTTAATTTTACCACAGCCTTGCCGTGCCCTGCCTCATGGTGGTGCAGGAACCTCAGGGCTTCAGATATGAGAGTCTCTTTGCATCAGCATTATGACGTCTACCTCTGCCCATCTCCCTCTCTCTGTATCTTTCTGTGTCTCTACCTCTTATCACTAAACATAACCATAAAAGAAAATATGTGATAATATAGTAAGTAAATAAAGATAACTTGAGCAGAAGTGACTGTCTAGTAGTCATCATCATCTTTCTGTCTTTATACCTGTCTCTCATTACTAAAGATATTTTAAAAAGTAAAGAAAAATGAAAAAAATTTAATTTATTTTGTTTTTGAGAGAGATGCAGACAGAAAGAGACAAAGAGAAACACCAGAACACTGCTCAGCTCAGGCTTATGGTTGTGTGGGGGATTGAACCTGGGACTTTGGAGCCTCAGGCATGAGAGTCTGCTTGCATAACTATTAAGCTATCTCCCCAACCTTATTTGCTTATTTTATTTCTTTATCGAAGTATTAAAGATGTCTTACAGTAGACAGTAAATACAATAATTTATACATACATAACATTTCCCAGTTTTCCACATAACAATTCAACCCACACTAGGTCCTCTGCCATCAACTTCCAGGACCTGAAGCCTCCCCGCACCCACCCCAGAGGTCCCTGACTCCACCATCTTGCCAGCCTCCAGGGCTTTCGAAAAATGAAAATATTTTAAAAGAAGCCCTTCTCTCGTCTTTTATACCTGACACAGAACTGTTTCCTCCTCCCCTAGATTGGGCTTCAGAGCTCACAATCTCCCCATCGCCCAAATAAGGAAAGGAGGAAGAGAGTCTGAGGGTCTCTGCTGGAGGATTTGCAAGCACTGTAAAAAGCTGACCTAAAGAATACAAAACTACTGGCCACAGGTGATCATAGATAACAATTTATAAAAAGAGTTTTTGTGCACAAGGACCAGTGTAAGGATCCCGGTTGGAGCCCCCGGCTCCCCACCTGCAGGGGAATCGCTTCACAAGTGGTGAAACAGGACTGCAGGTGTCTATCTTTCTCTCCCCTTCTTTGTCTTCCCCTCCTCTCTCCATTTCTCTCTGTCCTATCCAACAACAACGAGATCAACAACAACTACAACAATAAAACAACAAGGGCAACAAAAGGGAATAAATAAATAAATATTTTTTTTAAAAAAAGAGTTTTTGTACTAAACAGTTGTATTCATGTTCTATTGAAGAGAAGACCTAACCATCTCTCACATTTCTTTCTTTTTTTAAATATTAATTAATTAATTTATTTATTTATTTATTCCCTTTTTATTGACCTCGTTTTATTGTTCTTGTGGTTATTATTGTTGTTATTGATGTCATTGTTGTTGGACAGGACAGAGAGAAACCGAAAGGGGAAAATAGAGAGGGGCAGAGAAAAGTAGTCAACTGCAGACGTGCTTCACTGCTTGCAAGGCAACCCCCGTGCAGGTGGGGAGATGGGGGCTCGAATTGGGATCCTTATGCTGGTCCTTGCACTTTGCACCTCCTGCACTTAACCTGCTGTGCTACTGCCTGACTCCCTGGAATGTTTCTTTCTTTTTTATTTTTTTTACCAATACCTAGATCAACCCCAACTCATGTAGCTGTGGGAACTTCAGAGCTTCAGATATGAGAGTCTCTTTGTGTCATCATGATATCTGCCCCTGCCCATGTCACTGTCTCTGTATCTTTCTCATGGGTTTTTAGCTCTCATTCCTAAAGATAACAGTAAAGTAAAATAGGTTGCAATAGTAAATCAGAAAGAAGAGCTTGGGCAGAAGCAACTGCCTCATAGTTATCATCCTTCTCTCTTTAAACCTATCTCTCATTACTAAACTTACTAACAAAGTAAAGTAAGATAAAAATATTTTTTTGGGAGTCAGGCTGTAACGCAGCGGGTTAAGCGCAGGTGGCGCAAAGCACAAGGACCGGCATAAGGATCCCGGTTCGAAGCCTGGCTCCCCACCTGCAGGGGAGTCGCTTCACAGGCGGTGAAGCAGGTCTGCAGGTGTCTATCTTTCAGTCCATGTAAGGTGGGAGGGTGGGACAATAGGAGCATTGCTAGTGCTCTCTCCTCTCACATCCCAGGTCTTGGGATCGGATCCCCCACCCCTGGAAAGTTTTTCACACTTGTTCAAGCCTTAGGTCCCAGCAACCTAGAGAAGACTCAATAAGGCTGAGGAGGGTGGGGGCTGGCTCAGGAGCCCTGTGGATGCATTTACCTTGCAAGTCCCAGGTCCCCGGTTTTAAGCATTGTAGAAACTGCACTGACAACATGAAGCAGTTTATTTTTGTTGATGCGTTTTATTCTCATTAACTCTTGTTAAATAAAGATAGGGGAGGAGGCTGAGAGGAGGGAGGCCCCTAGAAATCTGTTGCTTAAACCACAGGAGAAACTTACAAACCACGAAACCTCTCCAGGTCTGATTCCCTGAGGTGGATCTTCGTCTTTCAAGCAGGAACTGCAAGTGTCTGCAGGACGTCCTCTGTCCTCTGAAGCTTGACTCCAGCCTTGTCTGCCATCCAGACTGCTGAAAGTGGCAGGAAGGGACATGGGGCTAAGTGACACACCAGGAAGCAGAGAAGATATAAAAGTGAGGAGGATCCCAGCCTTGCTATTCTCTGAGTTCTCGGCAATAAGTCTGCCATGAACACAACCAGAGTGATTAATGATTTTAATTTTCAGCCCTGGAGGCAGAAGGACAGGCTGGAAAATGGCAGGAAGTGGGTCCTGGGCCCTGTGGGATCAGCACCGGCTTTCTGACTACCCAACACGGCAGCTGGCGCCTGGGTCTTGAGTGTAGCTGAGAGATGAATCTAAGAGCTTTTCTGAGGAGAAAGATTTAAGGATTCAGGAGCATCTGAGGTGCCAAGAGCAAACTGCAGCGAACTGTCCCAAGGACCCAGAGAGCTTGTTCGAGTTTTCTGGGTGATGGCAGAAGAGTTCGAGACCCGCTGAGACCAAGGTTGCCCCGTGGAAGGCCCAGGCCATCGAGAGACTGCTGAGAGACCCCTACCCCCATGCCACAGACAGACACACACACACACACACACACACACACACACACACACACACACACACACACACACACGGCAGCTTTGCCATCTGTTTTGCTACAAAAGATTTCAAAGATGCAGGAAACAACACATACTGTGTTGTTCTTTGTGGAGACGCCCGCTCTCTTCCGCCAGTGCTTTCTGTTCATCCGTCCTGGCGTCTCTTAGGTGTTTTCTCTCCTCCTTCCCCTCTGGTTAGCAGGGATTCTCCTCCAGGTGAAATCTATCCAGCTCACTTGTTTGAAGGTCTTTGCAAACCTTAATCACTTCCCCCATGAGGCCCAGCTGAGAGCTCCACAATGTCCGTGCAAACCGTGCGCTTGGATGCCCCATGACCACAGGGCTCAGGAGGTGGCACAGTGGCTACAGTGTCAGACTTTCTAGCATGAGACCCAAGTTCCATGCCAGGCACCACAAGTTCCAGAGTGATGCACATGCTCGCTCTCTCATTAAAAAAAAAATAAATAAATTTATAAGAATTCCCTACATCTGTGTATGTAAGCCTCACATACCTATCTGCCTACTCGCCTACATCCTGTCAAGATTATTTAAGATTTGAAGATGATTTGAATGCCCACTTGACAAAGCAAGAGACTATTTCAGACAAGGAAATCAAACAGAACTCCATGGACTGGTGGGCACAGAATTAGTTCCTGACCTGTGAGGTGAGATGCCCGCTGAGTGACGGCAAGACACAGCCTCTGAAGCAGGAAGTTTTGGAGCTTCGAGACCTTCCCTCCGTGTCTTTCCATCTGAAATAAAAGTCACCTGGTGCAGGGAGCCCAGGTGAAGGTGGTGACCAGCTGAGAAAGCCTGAGGCAGCTGGGGAGCTGGAAAGCCCTGGAGGCCTGAGCCTGGGGCGGGAGTCGGAGTGAGTCAGCTTCGGGTCCCTGCTAACTAGCACGGCATGTTCTCAGTGTCCCCAGAGTCCCAGGCAACTGCTCAGAGGCCATCTTTTTTATCTATCCCAGAATGGAAGTTAAAATAATAAGACATTCATTCATGGGGGCCAGACAGTGGTGTACCCAGTTAAGCAAGGGTTTACTATGCACAAGGACCACGCAAGGGCCAGGGTTTAAGCACCCATTCCACACCTGCAGGGGGACACTTCGTGGGTGCGAAGCAGGTCTGAAGGTGTCTTTCTCTCTCTCCCTCTCCATATCCCCTTTCCTCTCTCAATTTCTCTCTGTCCTATCCAATAAAATAGAAAAAGAAAAAAGGCCTCCAGGAGCAGTGGATTCGCAGTGCTGGCACTGAGCCCTAGTGATAACCCTGGTGGCAAAAATAAGCAAATCAAAGACATTGATTTGTTATTATTGCTTCTGGTGGTGTGGGGCATTGAACCTGGGACTTCAGAGCCTCAGGCCTGAGAGTGTCTTTACATCACCATTCTGGTATCTAGCCCTGCCCCCTTTTCTGGTTTGGATAGCACTAGGTGGACTGCTGACTCTGTACCAGCAGTAGGAATCCAGGGTTGCTAGTGGCTCCCCATCCCAACACCCTCCCATTTGTTCTTCCCTCTGAGTTTAAAGTACACTGAGAAATTGATAGGAATGGGTGAGATAGAGACATGGAGAAAAAGCGAGACCCCCCATAGACCTGCCTCACCTTTTGTTCCTGTGCAGGCTGGGAACGGGGCCCTATCCCTGTTTCTTGGGCACAGAGGTCTGGGAACTCCAGCGGGTTCCTCACAGCCCAGCAGCACAGCAGAGCTGCTCAAATTGCCTTTTTTTTTTTTTTTTTTTACCTCCAGGGTTATTGCTGGGGCTTGGTGCCTCCACTACAAATCCACCGTTCCAGGAGGCTATTTTTTTTTTCTCCCTTTTGTTTCCCTGGTTGTTTTATCATTGTGGTTATTATTAATGTTACTGATGTCGTTGTTGTTGGATAGGACAGACAGAAATTGAGAGGTGAGGAAAAGACAGAGGGGGAGAGAAAGATAGACACCTGCAGACTTCCTTCACCACTTGTAATGCAACCCCCCTACAGGTGGAGAACAGGAGGCTCAAACCAGGATCCTTAAGCCAGCTCTTGTACTTTGCACCATGTGAGCTTAACCCGATGCACAACCACCCAACCCCTTCAAGTTGCTTTTTTTTTTTTCTCTGTAAGGGAGTTGGAGCAGTGCAGGAGACGGAAAGGGACTGACCCATGGCACAGAGACAGGGGAACAAAGGCAGAGCTCCAAGGCCTTTCTGTATCTGTGATCATCCCACCATAGAACCTGGCATCTCAGCCTCAAAAGCCTGGTGCTCTGCCCAGTGAACCCTGTCTCCTGCCTCTCTCTAGCCTACAGAAAGGAAGCTTCCAAGAACAGAACCTGTGAGCAGACTGCAAACACCCTGCCCAAAGCAACAACTAGTCCAGACCAAGGAGCAGTGCAGTGGGAGCAAGGCCTGCACAGCAGGGGCCCTGCTGTGTTATGTCGCCACCTTGTGGACACGGAGCAGAATGCACCTTATGGGAGACTAGAGCCAACCAAAGGACTCCAGTATTTCTCCGAATATTCTCTTCATTTTCTTTTCTTGACACAGATCCAGGAAGAAAAGCAGAGAAACACCAGAACACTGCTCAGCTCAAGCTAATGGTGGTTCAGGGTATTGAAACTGTTGTTTTGAGACCAAAGCCATAAAAGTCTTTGGCAGAACTCCTAGCATAGCTTCTAAGCAGCAGGTCTTCTTGGTTTAGATATTTTATTGTATTGTTATGTTTATCTATGGAGAGAGAGATACAGAGAGAATGGCGCTATCTACTAAGCTGTCTCCCAGCCCAAGGACTTCCTTTAAAGTATTCTTCTCTTTCTTTACTTTTTAAATATCTTTAGTAATGAGAGGCACAGGTATAAAGACAGAAAGATGATGACTACGATGATGACTACTAGGCAGTCACTTCTGCCCACGCTCTCTTTATTTACTTAGTATTTTCTCACATTTATTTTATGGTTCTGTTTAGTGATGAGAGCTAGAGATACAGAAAGATACAGAGAGAGGGAGATGGGCAGGGGTAGATATAATGGTGATGCATAGAGATTCTCCTACCTGAAGCTCTGCGGTTCCTGTAATACCATGACTCAGGGCTGAGCAAGGCTCTGGTAAAATTAAGTAAATAAATAAATAAATTGTGTGTGTGAGTGTCATAGAGTGAGTTTGCTCGTTCTCCCTGAGTTGAAAGTACACTAAGAAATTGAGAGGAAGGGGCGAGATAGAGACATGGAGAGAAAGAGAGACCCCTGCTGACCTGCCTCATCTCACCTCCCCCAGCTGTGGGGAAGGAATGGGGCTCCATCCTGGCCCCTGTCCATGGAAGTCTGGGAACTCCAGCAGTTTCCTCACAGCCCAGCAGCCCAGCACAGGTGCTCAAATCACTTTTTTCCTGGAAGGGGGTTGGAACAGTGCAGGATACGGAAGGGGACTGATCCATGGCACCGACACAGGGGAAGCAAAGGCAGAGCTCCAAGACCCTTCTGGCACTGTGGCCACCTCACCAAGCCAGGGAACCTAGCACCTCAGCCTTACAAGCCAGCTGGTCTGCCCAATGAACCCTGTCTCCTGTCTCTCTCTAGCTCCTGGGAACAGATCCTGTGAGCAGACTGCAAACACCCAGCCCAGAGCAACAACTAGTCCAGACCAAGGGGCAGTGCGGTGGGAGCAAGGCCCGCCCAACAGGAGCCCTGCCATGTTATGTCGCCACCTTGTGGACACGGAGCAGAATGCACCTTACGGGAGAACAGACCAAACCAAATGGCTCCCATATTTCTCCCAAGTTGTATTCACTTTCTTTTTTAATTTTTGTTTATTTTATTTATTCCCTTTTGTTTCCCTTGTTGTTTTATTGTTGTTGTTATTGATGTCGTTGTTGGATAGGACAGAGAGAAATGGAGAGAGGAGGGGAAGACAGAGAGGAGGAAAGAAAGACAGACACACCTGAAGACCAGCTTCACTACCTGTGAAGCAACTCCCCTGCAGGTGGGGAGCCGGGGGCTCGAATTGAGATCCTTACATGGGTCCTTGCACTTTGCACCACCTGCACTTAACCCACAGTGCTACTGCCCAACTCCCTAGCTTTACTTCCTTTTCCTCACACAGAGCAAGGCAGAAAAACACAGAGAAACACTAGAACACTATCTGTTTCAAGCTAATGGTGGTTCCGGGGATTGAATCTGGGTTCTTGAAGCCATAGGCATGAAAGTCTTTGATATGTAGGAACTGAGCAAAAAATAATAAATGTAAAATGCTATATAAACAGACAAATGAACCTAGACTCCGGCAACCCATGAGTTAAGTAAGCAATTACAAGACAGGCCTGGGAGTCTGCAAGGCTGGAGATAAATACAAGGGCAGACTCTGAGAAAACAGCCTGGAACTCTGGAGTCGCAAAAAAGAGCTAACTCCAAGGACAAAAAAGACCCCCTCCCCTTCCCGGCACCTGTGGGCTATAGATGTAAAACTGTCATGTAACCACATTGTGTAGCTGAACCTTGTCACGTAGCCATATAATCTGAAATGCATATAAACCTTAATAGGACTTGGGTATGGGGTTGATTACCAGAGAGCTGGTGTGTCAGCCCCTCAGCAACTCAGCCCTAGCTGGCTAGAATATAATAAAGGCTCTCTGTTTTTACATCACCTTTCATTCCTTGTGGATTTCTTTATATCACGGACCCAGGTACAACAGGCAGAACTCCGAAGATAGCTCCTAAGCACAGGAAATCTTATTTAAAATATTTATATTTCATTGTATTATTATATTAAGCTATCAAGACAGAGACAGAGATACAGAGAATGATGCTAGCTACTAAGCTGTCTCCCAGTCCAAGGACTAATTTTAAAATATTTTTATTGACTTTGATATTTTTAGTACTGAGACATAGGTTCAAAGAGAGAAAGATGATAAACTACTGTGCAGTCACTTCTCCCCAGGCTCCCCTTTCTGACTTACTACTTGATTGTATTTTATTTTGTGGTTCTGTTTAGTGATGAGAGCTAGAGATACAGAAAGATACAGAGAGAGGGAGATGGATAGGAGCAGATAGCATGATGCTGATGCAAAGAGACTCTCATACCTGAAGCTCTGAGGTTCCTGCCTCACCATGAGGCAGGGCACAACAAGGCTCTGGTGAAACAAACAAAAAACTATATTTATATCACATATCTATATAGAAAAGAATGATAGCAGAGCACTGCTCAGATTTATGCTGGAGAGCTGGGCATTCAGCCTGAAGCCTTGAAACCTCAGGCATCAAAGCTTTGGCCATAACCATTAAGCTATCTGCCTGGACCCCAAGGGCTTCTTTCAACAGGAGCCCACAGACTGTTGCTTCAGGCCCAGAATGGAGCAGCCTGCCACATGGCTCCATGCAGGACAGTGATGCCTACACCTGAGAGCCCCAGTTCCATTCCCTGCTCTTCCCAGGCCCAGCTGCTGTGACACCCCCCCTCCCCTTGATTTACTTAGCTAAATGCACAAACCTGTTTTCCCCCTGTAGAAAAAAAGAGTGACTTCCTATGCAGCATGGCAAATGAAAACTCTCCAGCTCCATGGCCAAAGAGGAGACCTTGACACATGTCCCCTTATACTGTCTAAAACTCTGTTCCTGCTGTATGGGTTTTCCATTTTTCTAGCACTGAGCAACCGAAGCCAATGCGATTTCTCTCTCTCTGATTTTTTTTTCCAATAAGTATCAAAGTGCGATGTAATATTTCCATGATGTCATTTATTACAACCACACACCAACAGAGAGAGAGAGAGCAAGAGAAAGAGAGAGAGAGGGAGAGAGAGAGATTCAGAGCATTTCTCGCTCAGGCAAAAGTCAAAGGAGCTTAAACATCACCTTTCAAGGCCCTGTGCGCTGACCCACCTCATGGGACACCAGAGACCTTTGTATCAATGAGGGGGGAAGCTCAGAGCTTCCTGGGTCAATAGCCCCAAGGGAATGAATCCCCTAGATGGATTCCTGCTGGGGTAACCTCCACTCTGACCCCAGGCACTGTGCACAGCTTGGAATCTTTGATGCACTTTCTGACTGCTGGCCCAGTGACAATCAGCAGCCTTGTCCCTCATTCTACCAGTTCAATCCCCAGCAGGACCTGTGAGCTTTCCTGCAAATGTGCTTTCTCCTCATTATCCCTTTCTTTTTTTTCTATCTTTCTTTCTTCCATTTGTTCTGATTCTGATCTGTACTTTTTTTCCACTGTTTTTTTTCCCTTCTTATTCTCTTTTTTAAAACAAGAGCACTTCTTCTAGCGTTTGCCCTTCTTCCGTAGCCAGTCAACAGCGTCAGGTTGAGCTGCTTGTTGCTGGCTTTGAAAGTGACTGGGATCCATGTGGATTCAGTCGGCTAGGAAGGATCGTCAGTTTCCCCAATGAATGGGTACTCACGGGATGCACCACGGGAAGGTCGATCCAATGCACCCACAAGAGCACTGATCAGGTGGGAGGGGCACTGAACCTGGGACCCTTCTGGCACTGTGGACACCCCACTAGGCCAGGGAACATGGACCCTCAGCCTCAAAAGCCCAGTTCTCTGGCCAGTGAACCCTGTCTCCTGTCTGTCTCTGGCTCCTGGGAAGGAAGCTCCCAAGAAGAAATCCTGTGAACAGACTGCAAGCACCTGCCCAAAGCAACAACTAGTCCAGACCAAGGGGCAGTGCAGTGGGAGCAGTTCCACGGAGCAGGGGCCCTGCTGGGTTATGTCGCCGCCTTGTGGACACAGAGCAGAATGCATCTTATGGAAGACTAGAGACAACCTAAGGGCTCCCGTATTTCTCCGAATATTCTCTTCATTTGCTTGTCCTCACACATCCAGGGAGAAAATCACACAGAGAAACACCAGAACACTATCAGCTCAAGCTAAAGGAGGTGCCAGGAGTGATGTGATAGTGGGTTCTTGAAGCCATAGGCATGAAAGTTCTTGGCAGAAGAACTCTTTAATATAGCTCATAAGCAAAAGGTCTTTTTATTTTTAATATTTGTAATTTCTTATATTATTATATTTAGCTATGAAGAGACAGAAATTGAGAGAGAGAGAGAGAGAGGAGAGAGAGAGAATGATGCTATTTATGAAACTGTCTCACAGTCAAGGAATTGCTTTTAAAATATTTTTACTTTCCTTTGTTACTATTTTGAGTAATAAGATGGGTTTAACGAAAGAAATATGATAACTACTAGGCAGTCACTTTCACTCAAGCTCTCCTTTTTATTTAATTTTTTCATATTTCATATTGTTCTGATGTTTAGTAAGGTAAGCTAGAGATACAGAGAGAGTGAGGTGGGCAGGGGTAAAATTATAATGCTGATGCAGAGTCCCTCATACCTGGAGTTCTCTGGGTCCTGACTCACCATGATACAGGGCTGAGCAGGGCTATGTTTTAAAAAATGAATGAATGAATAAAAGAAATAATAAGTAAATAAATAACTTAGAGAGTGAGAGCAGATCACTGCTCAGTTCAGATTTATGCTGGAGAGCTGGGCATTCAGCCTGAAGCCTTGAAACCTCAGGCATCAAAGCTTTGGCCATAACCATTAAGCTATCTGCCTGGACCCCAAGGGCTTTTTTCAACAGGAGCCCACAGACTGTTGCTTCAGGCCCAGAATGGAGCAGCCTGCCACATGGCTCCATGCAGGACAGTGATGCCTACACCTGAGAGCCCCAGTTCCATTCCCTGCTCTTCCCAGGCCCAGCTGCTGTGACACCCCCCCCCCCCTTGACTTACTTAGCTAAATGCACAAACCTGTTTTCCCCCTGTAGAAAAAAAGAGTGACTTCCTGTGCAGCATGGCAAATGCAAACTCTCCAGCTCCCTGGCCAAGGAGGAGACCCACTCTCCCGCTCCAGCCGGTGCCATGGGCAAACTCTGTGAACTTTCCATTTTCCTAGCAGTTAGCAATCTCCAATCCAACGTGATTTCTCTCTCTCTCTCTCTGATTTTCTTTCAAAATGGCATCAAATTAGGATGTAATATTTTCAAGATGTTATTTATTACCTATAACACACAACTAAAGGAGAGAGAGAGAGAGAGAGAGAAAGAGAGAGAGTCATAGAGCACATTTCTTGCTCAGACAAGTGTCAGAGGAACTCAGACCTCACCTTCCAAGGCCCTGTGCGCTGACCCACCTCCTGGGACACCAGAGACCTTTGTATCAATGAGGGGGGAAGCTCAGAGCTTCCTGGGTCAACAGCCCTAAGGGAATGAGCCCCCTTGAAGGATTCCTGCTGGGGTGACCCCACCCTGACCCCAGGCACTGTGCACAGCTTGGAAACTTTGATGCACTTTCTGACTGCTGGCCCAATGACAATCAGCAGCCTTGTCCCTCATTCTACCAGCTCAGTCCCCAGCAGGACCTGTGAAGGCTCCTGCATATGTGCTTTGCCCCTCCTTTTTTTCTGTTCCTTTCTTTTATCTCTTCTTGTTTTTACTTTTAAAAAATTATTATCCATTGCCCTTTTATTTATTTTTTTTGTCAAATATTATTCTAATTTCTTTATTGGGACATTAATGGCTTAGAGTTGACTGTAAAATAGAGTACTTTGTGTATCTCTGTTTTCTTGTTTTAAACATTTTTAAATTATATTTATTATTTGTAAAAGGCAGTAGCCTTGAAATTCCCTTTTTATGCAGTTGTTTGTTAAGTGCTTTTAGTATGAGTTGCTTGTAGTATGAGGTGTAAAATTCCTTGCCCCTTCCCCCTTGAATAAGCAGGACCTAATCAGTTAAGGCCACCCATTGTTCAAAGGACCCTGCCTGAGGACAAGCCTTATCAGGACCTAATCAGTGAAGGCCACCCATTGTTCGAAGGACCCTACATGGGGACAAGCCTTATCAGGACCTTTGAACAGACTTTGTGGTGTGCTGCCTACCAGATGGGTGGTCATAGCCGATGGCAGGAGGATGTGGCGACCCTGCCTGGTTGAATTCTATTGGTTGTGTGATCTTACTATATTTGAAAATAGCCCGCGCTTTGCTTTGAATGGATCATGCTTTTTGCTAAGTTTGAAATGATTGGATCTTGTGTTTGCTATAGCCTGTTATTGGATGTAGGTTGATAAGGTGATGTGCTCCCCCTCCCTGAGTGTAGTCTGAATTCCTATAAATTGTATGGTTTGAGCCCTGTTCGGGGTCGAGTTTGGTAGACTAACACCAGTCACCATCTCGGCCCGGATTGCAATTCGTCAATAAACATCTTTGCTTCCTTACAGTGGATGGTGGTTTGATTTATGCTCGCTAACATTATTATTATTTACCAGAGCACTGATCAGCTCTGGTGGTACGGGGTATTGAGCCTAGGACTTCAGACCCTCAGGCATAACCATTATGCTATCTACCCCCACCCTCAGTTTTCTTTCTTTTAAAAAAATATTTTATTTATTTATTCATTTATTTGAATGGCAGGAGGAGAGAGAAAGAACCAGACATCACACTGGTACATGTGCTGCTGGGGCTTGAACTTGGAACCTCATGCTTGAGAGTCCAGTGCTTTTTCCATTGCGCCGCCTCCCAGATTATCACCCTCAGTTTTCTTTTCTTTCTTTCTTTCTTTATTTTTTTATAATTTTTATTTATAAAAAGTAAACACTGACAAAAGCTGTAGGATAAGAGAGGCAGTTTGAACACTCTCTCTTTATAAGTTCTAGTTTTTCTTTTCTTTTTTTTCTTTTTTATTTAAGAAAGGATTAACTAACAAAACCATAGGGTAGGAGGGGTACAACTCCACACAATTCCCACCACCCAATCTCCATATCCCACCCCCTCCCCTGATAGCTTTCCCATTCTCTATCCCTCTGGGAGCATGGACCCAGGGTCATTGAGGGTTGCAGAAGGTGGAAGGTCTGGCTTCTGTAATTGCTTCCCCACTGAACATGGGCGTTGACTGGTCAGCCCATACTCCCAGTCTGCCTCTCTCTTTCCCTAGTAGGGTGGGTCTCTGGGGAAGCAGAGCTCCAGGACACATTGGTGGGGTCTTCAGTCCAGGGAAGCCTGGCCGGCATCCTGATGGCATCTGGAACCTGATGACTGAAAAGAGAGTTAACATACGAAGCCAAACAAATTGTTGAGCAATCATGGACCCAAAGCTTGGAATAATGGAGAGGAAGTGTTAGGGGGGTACTCACTGCAAACTCTAGTGTACTTCTGCTTTCAGGTATATATTTTGCAGTAGTTTATGGATACGTGTGAATATATGCTCTCTCTCACAGAAACTGGTGTATAAATCATTAGTTAATTAATATGAGGGGGGAAAATCAATTGTATGTCTCGAAGTTTTTCAAAACACAGACTGAATCTTTTTAATATATAGGCTGTGTAATTGATATGCAGACTCTCTCAAAAGCCTAGACCAAGTAGATCAGAAGCAACCAATAGCACAGCTATATACAAGATACTGGATACTGTACAGCAAACCCTAACAAAAGGACTTTTCAAAGTTAACCCAATTACCAATTAATGTGATGATAACATTAACTATCCATTGTCTTTTTGAACCCTAAGACAGCAGGAACCTCACATCTCCACTATAGAGCCTCTACCTCCCCCAGTCCTGGAACCCTTGGATAGGGCCCACTTTCCCGTATGCCTCTCCCAATCCATACCAAATAATATTGCATCTGCCCTGCCGATCACAACCTAACCAATGTAACGATTGCCACCTCAACATGCTTCACCTCAGACTGTGTCCAGAGACTTCACGAGTGGAATGACAACCCTTCAGCTTCATTACTCGGGTGAGACCTTTCCTTTCATAGTACACTCTAATTCCATCTCAGGTGGTTCACTTTCTAACAAACACCCTCAGTTTTCTATATAACAGTTAAAGCCCTTCTAGGTCCTCCTCTGCCATCATGTTCCAGGACCTGAACCCTGAACCCCACCCTGGAGTCTTCTTTTTTGGTACAATATGCCATTGTTTGTACTTTATTCCCCCTTTCCATTCTTTCTTCTATTTTTCTTTTTTATTCATTTTTTTAACCAGAGAACTGATTAGCTCTGGCTTATGCTAGTGTTGGAGATTAAACCTGGGACTTCAGAGCCTCAGGCATGAGAGTGTCTATGCATCACTATTCTGGTATCTTCCCCTGCCTCCTTTTCTAGTTTGGATACCACTAGCTGGGTTGCTGAGACTCTGTGCCAGCACTAGGAAGACAGGGTGGCCCATGGCTTCCCCACACCCTTTCCAACACCCTTCTTTTTTTTATTTCTTTCTGATTTGAAAATCCACTGAGAAATTTAGAGGAAGAGATGAGATAGAGATGTGGAGAGAAAGTAAGACCCCCGCAGACCTGCCTCACCTCTCCTCCCTCTGCAGGTGGGGAATGTGGTTCCAACCCTGGTCCTTGTGCACAGAAGTCTGGGAAATACAGCGGGTTCCTCATAGCCCAGCAGCCCAGTGAAGCTGCTCAAATCGCTTATTTCCTGGAAGAAGGTGGGAGCAGTGCAGGAGACGGAAGGGGACTGACTCGTGGCACAGACACAGGGGAGCAAAGGCAGAGCTCCAGACCCTTCTGTCTCTGAGGACACCCCACCAGGCCAGGGAACCTGGAGCCTCAGCCTCACAAGCCTGGTAGTCTGCCCAGTGAGCCCTGTCTCCTGCCTGTCTATAGTTCCTGGGTAGCAAGCTTCAAAGAACAGATCCTGGGAACAGACTGCAAACACCCAGCCCAAAGCAACAGCTAGTCCAGACCAGGGCACAATGCAGTGGGAGCAAGGCTCGCCCAGCAGGGGCCTTGCTGAGTTATGTCACTGCCTTGTGGACACAAAGCAGAATGCACCTTATGGGAGACTAGACCTAACCAAGGGGCTCCTGTATTTCTCCCAAATTTGTCTTCATTTCTTTTCTGACACAGAGCCAGGGAGAAAAGCAGACAGAGAAACACCAAACACTGTCATCTCAAGCCAATGGTAGTGTCAGGGATTGAAACTGGGTTCTTGAAGCCACAGGCATGAAAGTCTTTGGCAGAACTCCTAAGATAGCTTCTAAGCACAAGGTCTTATTTTATATATTTTATCGTATTGTTATATTTAGCTATGGAGAGAGAGAGAGAGATATACAGAGAGAGATACAGAGAGAATGGTGCTTGCTAATAAGCTGTCTTCCAGCCCAAGGATTTCTTTTAAAATATTCTTCTTTACTTTTTTAAATTTTAAAAATTTTTTTATCTTTATTTATTTGCTGGATAGAGACAGTCAGAAATTGAGAGGGAAGGGGGTGACAGAGAGGGAGAGAGACAGAGAGACACCTGCAGCACGCTTCATCACTTGTGAAGCTATCCCCCTGCAGATGGGGGCCAGGGGTTTGAACCTGGGTCCTTGCACGCTGTAACATGTGCGCTCAACCAGGTGCACCACCACCTGGCCCCTTCTTTACTTTTAAAATACCTTTAGTAATGAGGGATAGGTATAAGGACAGAAAGATGATAACTACTATGCAGTCTCTTCTGACCAAGCTCTCTTTATTTACTTACTGTTTTCTCACATTTTATTTGTTTTAACTATTTACTTATTTCCTTTTTGTAGCCCTTGTTGTTACCATTGTTATTGTAGTTATTATTATTGTTGATGTCATTGTTGTTGGATAGGACAGAGAGAAATGGAGAGAGGAAGGGAAAACAGAGAGGGGGAGAGAAAGACAGACACCTGCAGACCTGCTTCACCACCTGTAAAACTACTTTCCTGCAGGTGGGCAGCCGGGGGCTCGAACCAGGATCCTTACGCCGGTCCTTGGGCTTTGTGCCATGTGCGCTTAACCCGCTGCACTACCGCCCGACTCCCTCTCACATTTTATTTTATGTTTAGTTATATTTAGTTATGTTTAGTGATGAGAGCTAGAGATACAGAGAGAGGGAGATGGGCAGAGGTAGATGTCATAATGCTGCTGCAAAGAGACTCTCATATCTGAAGCTCTGAGTTTCCTGCACCACCATGACTCAGGGCTGAGCTACGCTCTGTTAAAATTAAATAAATAAATAAATAATTTTAAATATATTTTTAAAATATTTTATTTAGTAATGAGGAAGATAGGAGGAGAGAGAAAGAACCAGACAGCCCTCTATCACATGTGCTGCCAGGGATCGAACTCAGGACCTCATGCTTGAGAGTCCAAAGCTTTATCACTGCACCACCTCCCGGACCACAAATAAATAAAAATTAAAAATAAAAATAAATAGGGAGTCGGGCTGTAGCGCAGCGGGTTAAGCATAGGTGGCGCAAAGCACAAGGACCAGTGTAAGGACACTGGTTCAAGCCCTGGCTCCCCACCTGCAGGGGAGTCACTTCACAAGCAATGAAGCAGGTCTGCAGGTGTCTATCTTTCTCTCCCCCTCTCTGTCTTCCCCTCCTCTCTCCATTTCTCTCTGTCCTATCCAACAACAATAATGACAACAATAATAACTACAACAATAAAACAACAAGGGCAACAAAAGGAATAAATAAAATAAATATTTTTTAAAAATTATAAAAAAATTAATTAAATTAAATAAATAAGTGTGTGTGTGTGTGTGTGTGTGTGTGTGTGTGTGTGTGTGTCTCATAGAGAACAGAGCACTGCTCATATAGACTTACACTATAGAGCAGGGGATTCAGCCCGCCCAGTAGGGGCCCTGCTGGGGTATGTCGCCCTCTTGTGGACATGGAGCAGATGCACCTTACGGGAGACTAGACCCAACCAAAGGGCTCCTGTATTTCTCTGAATATTGTCTTCATTTTCTTTTCCTGACACGGATCCAGGGTGAAAATCACACAGAGAAACAGCAGAACACTGTCAGCTCAAGCTAACGGGGGTGCCAGGGATGACACTGGGTTCTTGAAGCCACAGGCATGGAAGTCCTTGGCAGAAGAACTCTTTAAGATAGCTCATAATCAAATGGTCTTTTTATTTTTAATATTTGCAATTTTGTTTCATTATATTTAGCTATGAAGAGACAGAAAGTGAGAGAGAGAGAGAGACAGAGAGAGACAGACAGAGAGAATGATGCCACCTGTGAAGCTGTCTCAGGGCCGAGGGATTTCTTTTAAAATATTTTTACTTTACTTTGTTACTATTTTGAGTAATGAGTTGGGTTTAAAGAGAGAAAGATGGTAACTACTAGGCAGTAACTTTCACCCAAGTTCTCTTTTTTACTTAACATATTTTTCATATTTTATTCTTATGTTTAGTAATGAAAGCTAGAGATACAGAAAGAGTGAGAAGGGAGGGGTTAAAGTCATAAAAGACTCATACCTGGAGTTCTCTGGGTCCTGACTCACCATGATGCAGGGCTGAGCAAGGCTCTGGTAAAAAAAAAATGAATGAATGAATGAATGAATGAATAAAATAAATAACTCAGAGTGAGAGCAGAACACTGCTCAGGTCAGACTTAGGCTAGAGAGCTGAAGATTCAACCTGAAGCCTTGAAACCTTAGGCATGAAAGCTTTTTACTTAACAAGTAAGCTCTCTGCCTGGCCCCAAGGGCTTCTTTCAACAGGAGCCACAGGCTGATTCAGGGCTAGAATGGTGCAGCTTGCCGCATGGCTCCACGCAGGACAGTGATGCTTACACCTGAGAGCCCCAGTTCGGTTTCCTGCCCTTCCCAGGTCTAACTTCTGTGACCCTCATCTCCCAACTTACTTGGTTAAATACACACACCTGTTTTCCCCCCATAGAAAAAGAGTGACTTCCTGTGCAGCATGGCAAATGCAAATTCTCCACATGCCTGGTCAAAGAGGAGACTCACTCCCCACCCCCCACTCCTTGAGGTGGGCAAAGCTCTGGTCCTGCTGTAAGGACTATTTTCCTAGCAGTTAGCAATCTCCAAGCCAACATGATTTCTCTCTCTATCTCTATCCCTGATTTTCTTTCAAAATGGCATCAAATTAGGATGTAATATTTATGAGATGTTATTTATTACCTATAACACACCAAACAGGGAGAGAGGCGGGGGGGGGGGAGAGAAAGAGAGATCTTCAGAGCTTTTCTTGCTCAGATAAAGGTCAAAGGAACTCAGACATCACCATCCAAGGCCCTGTGCACTGACCCACCTCCTGGGACACCAGAGACATTTGTATCAATGTGAGGCTGGGGGTGGGGTGGGGGCCAGCTCAGAGCTTCCTGGGTCAATAGCTACAAGGGAATGAATCCCCTAGACGGATTCCTACTGGGGTGACCTCCACCCTGACCCCAGGCACTGTGCACAGCTTGGAAACTTTGATGCACTTTCTGACTGCTGGCCCAATAAGCACCAGCCTTGTCCCTCATTCTATGAGTCTAATCCCCAGCAGGACCTGTGAGCTTTCCTACAAATGTGCTTTCCCCCATTGTCCCTTCCTTCCTTCCTTCCTTCCTTCCTTCCTTCCTTCCTTCCTTCCTTCCTTCCTTTCTTTCTTTCTTCCATTTGTTCTCATCTGTACATTTTTCCACTGTTTTTTTTTCCCTCCTTGCTCTTTCTCTTTTTCAAATCTAGAGCACTGATCTGGTGGTGTGGGGCACTGAACCTGAGACTTCAGAGCCTCAGGCATGAGAGTGTCTTTGCATCACCATTATGGTATCTTCATCCCCTTGTCTAGTTTGGAAACCACTAGGTTGATTGCTGAGGCTCTGTGCCAGCACTAGGAACCCAGGATTGCCTGCGGCTTCCCCGTCCACTCCCCAACACCCTCCCATTTGTTCCTTCTTTCTGACTTGAAAGTCCCAGAGACATTGAAAGGAAGGGGTGAGACAGAGACATGGAGAGAAAGAGAGACCCCCACAGACCTGCCTCACTTCTTCTCCCTGTGCAGGTGAGCAATGGGGCTCCAACCCTGGTCCTTGTGCCTGGAAATTGGGAACTCCAGCTGGTTCCTCACCACCCAGCAGCCCAGCACTGGTGCTCAGATCACTTTTTTTTTTAATTTCTTTATTGGATGATTAATGTTTTGTATTTGACAGTAAATATAATAGTTTGTACATGCATAACATTTCTCAGTTTTCCAAATAGCAACACAACCCCCACTAGGTGCTCTGTCATCCTTTTTGGACCTGCTTCACTCTGGGGCTAGAACTGGGATCTTTATGCCCATCCTTGTGCTTTGCACCATGTGCACTTAACCAGCTACTCTAATGCCTGGCCCCCAACAAATCTTTTAAATTTTTTATTATTTATTTATTTATTTATTTTACCACAGCACTGCTCAGTTCCGGCTTCTGGTAGTGCAGGGCATTGAACCTGGCACTTCTGAGCCTCAGGCATGAGAGTGTCTTTGCATCACCATTTTGGTATCTACCCCAGCCCCCTTTTCTAGTCTGGATACCACCAGGTGGATTGCTGAGGCTCTGTGCCAGCACTAGGAACCCAGGGATGCTGATGGCTCACAACCCTCCCTCCCACCACCTAACAGCCTCCCATTTGTTATTTCTCTCTGACTTTAAAGTTCAGTGAGAAATTGAGAGGAAGGGGGAGATAGAGACGTGAAGAGAAAGATCCCCGCAGACCTGCCTTACCTCTCCTCCCCATGCAGCTGAGGAACAAATGGGGCTGCAACCCTGGTCCTTGTGTACGGAAGTCTGGGAACTCCAGCGGGTTCCTCACCACGGAGTAGCCCAGCACAGGTGCTCAAATCATCCCCCACAAGGAGGTTGGAGCAGTGCAGGAGACAGAAGAGGACTGATCCATGGCAGAGACAGGGGGAGCAAAGGCAAATATCCGCGGCCCTTTTTCTTTCTCTGTGGCCACCCCACCAGGCCAGGAAACCTGGAACCTCACCCACATAAGCCTGGTGCTCTGCCCAGTGAACCCTGTCTCCTGCCTCTCTCTAGCTCCTGGGAAGGAAGCTTCCAAGAACAGATCCTGGGAGCCGACACCCTGCCCAAAGCAACAGCTAGTCCAGACCAAGGGGCAGTGAAGTGGGAGCAAGGCCCGCCCAGCAGGGGCCAGGCTGGGCTATGTCGTCACCTTGTGGACACAGAGCAGAATGCACCTTACAGGAAACTAGACCCAAAGAAAGGGCTCCCGTGTTTCTCCCAATATTCTCTTCATTTTCTTTTCCTGACACAGATCCAGGGAGAAAAGCACACAGAGAAACACCAGAACACTTTTCAGCTCAAGCTAAATGGGGTGTGAGGGAACTGAAACTAGTTCTCTTTTTTATTTCTTTAGTGGGGAATTAATGTTCTACATTCAACAGTAAATATAATAGTTTGTACACGCATAACATTTCTCAGTTTTCCATATAAGAATACAACCACCACTAGGTCCTCTGTCATCCTTCTTGGATCTGTATTCTCCCCCACCCTCAAAGTCTTTTACTTTGGTGCAATATGCCAATTCCAGTTCAGGTTCTACTTATGCAACTGGGTTCTTGAAGCCACAGGCATGAAAGTCTTTGGCAGAACTCCTAAGATAGTTCCTAAGCACAAGGTTATTTTATTTTATTTTATTTTATTAACTCATAAAGTTTTAACATAGTCCAATACAAGTCACACAAGGTATGTTTCTTCTCCTTTTTAACCACTGATCAGCTCTGGCATATGGTTATGTGGGGGGTTGAATCTGGGACCTTGGAGCCTCAGGCATGAAAGTATTTTTGCATAAGCATTATGCTATCTACCCCTGCCCTCTTATTTAAAATAGCTATATTTTGAATTATTAACTATGTTGTCATTAGCAGAACAACATGGAAAGACTACCACCACACAGCCCCACCTCTCAACCACCAAGCCACCAGGTTCCAGATGCTAGCATGATGCCAACCAGACTTCCCTGGACAGGCAACCCACCAATGTATCCTGCAGCTCCGATTCTTCAGAACCCTGCTCCACTAGGGAAAGAGAGAGGCAGGCTGGGAGTATGGATCGACCTGTCAATGCCCATGTTCAGTGGGGAAGCAATTACAGAAGCCAGACCTTCCATCTTCTGAATCCCACAACGACCTTGGGTCCATAATCCCAGAGGGTTAAAGAATAGGAAAGCTATCAAGGGAGGGGATGGGATACAGAGTTCTGGTGGTGGGAATTGTGTGGAGTTGTACCCCTCTTATCCTATGGTTTTGTCAGTGTTTCCATTTTATAAATAATAATTTTTAAAAAAATATAAAATAGTTATATTTTATTATGTTATTATATTTAGGTATGGAGAGAGAGAGAGAGAGGTAAAGATAGCTAAGCTGTCTCTCAGCCCTAAGGCTTCTTTTAAAATATTTTTATTTTTCATTACTTTTAAAATATCTTTTGTAATGACAGATGGGTATAAAGACAGAAAGATGATAACTACTAGGCAGTCACTTCTACCCAAGCTCTCCTTATTTTCTTACTATTTTATCACGTTTTATTTTATTGCTATGTTTAGTAATGAAAGCTGGAGATACAGAAAGAAAGATACAGAGAGAGTGAGATGGGCAAGGGTAGATATCATAATGCTGATGCAAAGAGACTCTCCTACCTGAAGTTCTGAATTTCCTGCCTCCCTATGATGCAGGGCTGAGCAAGGCTCTGGTAAAAAGAAAAAAGTAGTTTAAAAAAATTCAGAGTGAGACCAGAGCACTGCTCAGCTCAGACTTATGCTGGAGAGCATAACCTGAAGCCTTGGAACCTCAGGCATGAAAGCTTTTTACAGAAACATGAAGCTATATCCCCAGATTTCAACTTTAGGTGTTATTAACTGGCAAAGATCCTGATGACAACATTAAGAAGAAAAAAAAGTAAAATCCATTATAGTGGGCATTATGACTTTATCTTAAGAAAAGACATCTGTGTTTAATTAATGAATGTTAAAGCTTCTATGTACTCTTTAAGCAATTAGTATTAACTCCAGAGAGAAAAAAGATAGAAGCCGACCATCATTCTGGCATGTGCGCTGCCTGGGATTGAATTCAAGATGTCGTAATTTTAAATCCAGTGCTCTAGTCACTGTGCTGCTTTCTGGACTGCTGCTGGGGCTTAAAGTATCTCAGGAAATGCCCACAAGGCTATAAATACCATTGCCTTGGGGGTAGATGAGTAGTATACTCCTGGCTTTCTATATTTCTCTCTCTCTCTCTCTCTCTCTCTCTCTCTCACACACACACACACACACACACACACACTTTGCTCTCTCTTTCCCGTGTGATTTTTGACACTATATGTGGTTTCTCTGAATTTCCTTAAAGGAGAGCTTGACAGCTCATGAGGTGATCAGCAGGTAGAGCACAGGACTTGCAGGGGCGAGGGCTCTAGTTCTATCCCAGGCACCACGTATGCCAGAGTGATACTCTAGCTTTCTCTCCCTCTTGTAAATTAATAAGTCTTTTTACTGATAATTATTTTAAAAAAGATTTTATTTATTTATTAATATGGGGGGGTCAGAGCATTACTCAGGTACATGTGATGCCAAGGATAGACCTCAGGACCTCATGCTTGAGAATTTACCTCCTGCACCATTATTATTTTTAGTATTTCTTCTTATTTATATATGAGAGAGGAGGAGGAAGAGGAGGAGGAGGAAGGGGAAGGCAGGGGAGGAGAGATAGAAAAATAGAGAACCAGAGCATCACTCTGGCACATGTGATGCCAGGCATTGAATTTACCACATGCTCGAGAGCCCAGTGGCTTATCCACTGTGCCATCCCCTGTGCCACAATGAGAAATTGAGAGATTGCAGTTCTCTTCATTAAAGAGCTCCCTACCCCCTGCTCCTGCTTGAAGAATCAGGAACATCTTCAGTCACTGGTCTACAGCCAGACGTGCTGGGGGTTTCTGGTTCCTTGGTATTTGTGACAAATACAGGAAGACAACCCAGTTCATCCTTCCTTCTGCTCTTCCTTCCTTCCTTTCACCAGAGCACTGCTCAGCTGTGGCTTCTGGTGGTGTGGGAGATTCAACCTGGGTCCCTTGCAGCCTCAGGCATGAGATTTTGCAGAGCCATCATGCTACTCCTCCAGCTCTATTCTTTAGTTTACAGTGAAATACAGAGAGAGTGAGAAAGGGAGAGGAGACAGACAGAAAGGAGATGCACCACTGCACCACTCCACCTTCCATCGAGTTCCCCAGGGCCACCCACGTGCTCACTAAGGTTCAGCTCAGCTGTCCTTTCCTGCAGGAAGCCCTTCCTGACTGCCAGTCCAGGTCAGGTACCTCTCAAGCAGGGGAGCCAGCCGAGAAACCCCAAGTATCTGGAGGGCTCTTAGGTGGATGCAGGCTTCCTTCATTCTTTACTTCTTGACCTGTATGGTTATTGGATATTTGCAGCGCTATCTAGCTAGGTCAACTCTCTACCACTAAGGAGATGACTCCTTTTGGCTTCTGGCCACAGGTTTTACTGCTAATTCCAATGGAGGGTTGTTGGTCATTACGCCAGGTCCCCTGCATTGCTTGATGCTGTGGTCTAGTTGCATAATCATTGTTTTGCCTGAGACCCGCCCTGCCTGCAGGGTATTGATTTAATTCCCACTGGTTAGAACCTTCACAACAGCTGCTATGGAAGCTTGCTACCTTCGCACTCTTTTCTTCTCTCCACCCCCTCTCCTAGCCATTTCCTTTTCCGACCTGCCACTTCCGTTTCAAAAGATATAAATGCGTTTTCTCAATAAAGGCATTGCATTGTGTTCCCGCTCAGCCACGAGTTCTTGGTTCCTCTCCTGCGTCACTGAGTAAGCAGCAGCCCAGGTTGGCTCCCGTCGAGTTCTCTCCCCTGCTACGCAACCCAACAGAGGGTGGTAAAGGCAGCTGCCCCCGGAACCTTGGGGGCCCCCCCGGGACCTGCACGCCCAAGGCCTCCCATGCTGGAGCTGCCCTCCCCCACCCCACCCTGGGCCCAGGTCCAGAGCCTTCCACCTGGAAGCCATTCAAGAATGGGGGGAGGAGAGCAGCCCTCTGGTGCTGGCTTGTCTGAGATGGCAGGCTGGAGACCAGGGCAGCAGTGCACCCAGTTAAGCATGTGCTACCATGCACAAAGACCCAATTTCAAGGCCCCTGGCCTACCTGCTGGGGGAGAAGCTTCACAAGTGGTGAGGCAGTGCTGCAGGCCCCTCTCCCCACCCCACCCCCAACTTCTGTCCCAAAAAATAAAAGATAGTGCCCATAACCCTGCTCCACCTCTTGTAAAACATCACCCCCTATAGGTGGAGAGTGGGGGCTTGAACCTGGGTCCTTGCTCATGGCAATGTGTGCACTCTACCAGGTGCACCACCACCTGGCACCTCTTGCCCAGATTCCCAACTAATCCCCCGGCCCTGCCCCAGAGAAGCCAGCAGCAGAGGCAGGCACCAGAGCCCCTCTGGAGTGGGATGGGGGAGGTACACACATTAAGAGGCACCCTGTGCTTCCACTCTCCCTGGGCCTGGCTCACTAGCCATCCCTGCCACAAGTTCAGGGCCCCCCAAAACTGTGGCTCTAACCACCACACAACCTCCACCCAGTGGCTGTCATTCTGCTATGCCCAAGGACATCTTCAGCTTGAGTAAGCAGCCCAGAGGCCCCAAATCTCTAGCCAACTGGGCCCTGGGCTCTTGGGTAAGTGGGGTTGGGGCTCCCCACTCCCCTCAAAGTGCATGCATGGCCAGGACTGAAGAGACATGGGTGGGCACCGGAGTGGCTCGCTGCTGGCAGCCCTGCAGCATCTAGTGCATGTGCTGGAGTGCTGCTCCCGCTTCTCTTCTTGATCTTTCCCTCCCATGAAGCTAGTAAACTGTGAAAAGACAGGAAGACCTGGGTGTGAGAAGGAATACAGGACCACACAGTGCCACGACGTGGCTCCTCCTCAGCCCCGCTGACTAGGGGACACGTGGACCCACAAACATGACAAAGACAAAGAAATATTCCACATACTGACATTTAATTATGAAAAAATGAAACATGACAGCAAGGGGGTGCCAGGAACCATTTCTCTGCTTGATAAGCTTTGAAAAAATGGAAGCCCTCGAGACAAGTTTTATTTCCCCCCTGGGCAGGCCATTTCCCCTCAGGTAAACCATTTATCAGTAATCAAGTGAGACAACACATAGTTGTGGTAACAAACATGGTTTCGGCCATTGTTTGTTGCAAGGAACATTCCACTTTGAAGTTTTCTCCCCCTCCTCCTCCTCCAGCATCTCCCCCCCCCTTTCCCAAAGCCTTATAATGCCTGTGAACACAATCAAATTTTGCAGCTTGATCAGAAACCTGTCTTGCTGTCGTTCTTTCGTGTCTCTTGTCCCTGTCATTCCAGGTCTTTAGGTTCCTAACCCTGTTCACCACCCCACTGGCCGGGGCAAGGGGGCAAGTGCTGGTGTGTGACAACCCCGGTTGAAGCCCCTCAGTCCCCACCTGCAGACCGGAATCTTTGAAGTGGTGAAGCAGGGCTTCAGACGCCTCTCTCTCTCCTACCTTCCATCTTGATTTCTCTCTCTCTCCAATAAGTAAAATATAAGAAGAGAAACTGAGTGTCAAGGAGTCTCATTACTCCATATATTGGGGTGGGGCTAGAAGGGGATTCACTTCACCTTGTCATACTGGATGCTGAAGAGCAGGTGCAGAAGCCAGAGGTGGATCTGGGCTGGAAATGGCCACTGCACCCCAGCTCTCCTGTTGATGCTGTCCCCCTCTGACTTGGGGACACAGAGGAACCCGGGAAGCACCGTCCTGTGCCCCCTCCCTCCATGCTTGACCTTTGACCTAGGCAGTGACTTCCCATCCATGCCAGGGCCCCCAACCCCAGGCCAGCCTCAGCACAAGGACTCACCATGCTTCCAGGTGTGGGGGGCTGCCGTAGGGCTAGGGTGACCCCTCACTGGTCAAGGCTGTTCCCCCAGCGTAGACGGCACAGTCCTGTGTCCACACTGAGATCTCTCATTGGACGTGGTACATGTACTCCCCAGCTGAGTCCTGCATCTGCACAAGCAAGGACCTGCAGGCCACGCCCACACACGCTGGGGTACCACATTTGGCTCTGCCCACCAGGGTCTGGTCTCACCCACCAGAGTCTGGCCTCACCACCAGGGTCTGGCCAATGGGCTGATCCTGGCAGCTCCCAGATAACCGGCAGCATGGGAGGGTGTAGAGTCCTCCCCAGATTAACCACACCCGAGGTAGCCATGGCCCTGTCAATCAGCACATCCGTCCCCAGGAAAACTAACTTAGGAGATGTTCTGCATTGACATGGCCATAAATCCAGCCAAAGCAACAGTGGGGCTGTGCAGAGGGGTGCCTTGATGTGTGGTATAAAAAATAAACAACTAGAAATAAAGGTGAGGCAGCCTGAATGGAGCAGCTCCCCTCCTGTTGGGACTGTGCCCACCGAGAAGCACCCGGGTGCCAGGTGGGGACACAGAGGGCCGTCATGCACATGCCCCTGTGATTCTCCAGCTCCCTCACTGACACTTCACTTCATGACTTTGAAGTGATCTTTGGTGCAGGCTGGGAGGTTTCAAGAGAAAACAAAATCAAAGAGTGAGGGCATCTTAAACCTTTGCTGTAAGCAGACTACAATGTCAGATGCCTTGATGGCAGGTATATATTCCAGCTTAATTATTAAAGGGAAGAGATGCATTGTTGCAGGAACTCTCAGAGAGACAGAGGCGATGTTATACGCCAGTCTAATACAATAAAAATTAAGGGAAGACAGAACCATGTGTTGCGAGTCAGTTTCCCGTGTGAGGTGGTAGAGTCTCAGGGGTCATCTCTGTTTCTCTCTTCATCTTAAAAGACAAACATGGGGCCAGGGAAGTGGCACAGTGGATAAAGCTCTGGAGTCTCAAGCAGGAGGCACTGCCAGGTACATGTACACACACTCACACACACACTCACAGATTAAAGTACTGGGGAGCTATAGTAACACCTTGTGTGAGCAAACAGAACTTCCATGTTTTCTTTTCTCATGAAAGATGCTACATAGTTTTAAGACAGCATAAGCAACAGAAGGGTAAAGGTAACAAAATCAATTTTTACAATTTAAATAGCATGAGTTATTTATAACCTAATAAACACAAACACATCACCACTTTTTTTTTGCCTCCAGGGTTATTGCTGGGGCTCGGTGCCTGCACTAGGAATTAACTGCTCCTGGAAGCTATTTTATCCCTTTTGTTGCCTTTGTTGCTTTTTTTTTTAATCATTGTGGCTATTATTGTTGTTGTTATTGATGTCACTGTTGTTGGATAAGACAGAAAGAAATTGAGAGAGGAGGGTGTGGGAAACAGTGCAAAATGCACCCTGTCTATGCTTTAAAATAAAGACTGAGACACCGAGAGTCATGAGCAAAGCAAAAGTTTTATATATATATATATGCAAGCACACCAAAGGCAATCTTCAGAACCTTTTTATACATTACTGGACATGGGAACAACCTGTCCTCTTCCCCTTTGTCGAAAGGGAATTGGCTCACAATCTAACCATGTTCAGGAAAAGGAGATGGGAACAGATATTAAGAGGGAGCCGGGGGTCTACTATAATGGGAAAGGAAGTGTGAAGAAGAGGATTTTGGCCTGGACAATGTGGCTATACTGGGAGAGGAAGAGTGAGGAGGGGGATTTTGATGGGGAAGTCTGAGTTTACAATGTGGCTACAATGGGAAAGGAAGAGTGAGGAGGGGGCTGGGAAGTCTAAGCTAATTTTGAAAAAAAAAAAAAGGCATGGTTGTAGTCACATAGACTTGTAAAAGTCAGGGGTCTGTAGTCAGACTGGATTGCTAGGCATCAATGAGAAGGCTACAACCATCTGGGCCTTTTCTTACAAGGGGAAGACGGGGAGGGGGAGAAAAAGACACCTGCAGACCTGCTTCACTGTTTGTGAAGCGACCCCCCTGCAGGTGGGGAGCCTGGAGCTTGAACCAGGATCCACGCTGGTCCCTGCCTTTTGCACCTTGTGCTCTTAACCTGATGCACTACCACTCAGCCCCCACATCTATTTTTTTATTTTGTTTTTTTTTAAATAATTTATTTCTTTATTGGGGAATTAATGTTTTACATTCAACAGTAAATACAATAGTTTGTACATGCATAACATTCCCCAGATTCCCATTTAACAATACAACCCCCACTATGTCATTCATCATCTTTCATGGACCTGTATTCTCCACCCCAGAGCCTTTTACTTTGGTGTAATACTCCAATTCCATTTCAGGTTCGACTTGTCTTTTCTTTTCTAATCTTGTTTTTCAACTTCGGCCTGAGAGTGAGATCATCCCATATTCATCCTTCTGTTTCTGACTTATTTCACTCAACATGATTTTTTTCAAGGTCCATCCAAGATCGGCTGAAAACGGTGAAGTCACCATTTTTTATAGCTAAGTAGTATTCCATTGTGTATATATACCACAACTTGCTCAGCCACTCATCTGTTGTTGGACACCTGGGTTGCTTCCAGGTTTTGGCTATTACAGATTGTGCTGCCAAGAACATATGTGTACACAGATCTTTTTGGATGGATGTGTTGTGTTCCTTAGGATATATCCCCAGGAGGGGAATTGCAGGGTCATAGGGTAGGTCCATTTCTAGCCTTCTGACAGTTCTCCAGACTGTTCTTCAATTACAAGGAAGACTAAGGCAAGTATAAACCTATCAAATTAAATTAAAAAGCTTCTTCACAGCAAAAGAAACCACTACCCAAACCAAGAGACCCCTCACAGAATGGGAGATCTTTACATGCCATACATCAGATAAGAGTTTAATAACCAACATATATAAAGAGCTTGCCAGACTCAACAACAAGACAACAAATAACCCCATCCAAAAATGGGGGGAAGACTTGGACAGAATATTCACCACAGAAGAGATCCAAAAGGCAGAGAAACACATGAAAAAATGCTCCAAGTCTCTGATTGTCAGAGAAATGCAAATCAAGACAACAATGAGATATCACTTCACTCCTGTGAGAATGTCATACATCAGAAAAGGTAACAGCAGCAAATGCTGGAGAGGGTGTGGGGTCAAAGGAACCCTCCTGCACTGCTGGTGGGAATGTAAATTGGTCCCCACATCTATTTTTAAAGAGTGGTTTTCTCTCTTAAAATATTTTAATGAGAACAATACAGAGAGAAAAATACAGAATAAGAGAGAGAGAGACAGAGAGAGAGAGAGCAGAGCAAAACACTTACTGGGGATTAGACCTGGGACTGCAGAGCCTCAGGCAGGAAAGTCATCTGCAGAACCTTCATGCTGTCTCACCAGCCCCCAACATACTTTTTTAACCTTAACATTTCAAAGTATGCAACTTTTTTTAAAGTCAACTCAAGGGAGTCTCAGAAATGTTCATTACCTCATTTAGTTCTAAACCTTGACTTTGGGCAGTTTATTTAAACCTGCCTGGGTTGCCCTGAGGCCATGCCTCAGCCCAGCCTCATCTACTTTGTAGTGGTTTCTACCTTTAAAATAAGAGCAATCCAGGAAGGGTTAAAAAAGTTATTTGGGGTCAGCAAAGTAGCTCAATTAAGGGGGGCAGGCAGTGGCACACCTGGTGAAGCACATACACCACAGAGTGCAAGGACTCAGATTCAAGCTCCTAGTCCCCACCTGCAGGGGGAAAGCTTCACAAGTGAAGCAGGGCTGAAGGTGTCTTTCTGTCTCCCCCTCTCCTTTCAATTCCTCTGTCTCTACCTAATAATAATAATAGTTCGCTTGTGTGGTGTGCTGTGTCTCCTTGTGTGCCATGCAGGATCCAGTCTGGCCCCTGCCACAGTGAAGGAAGCTTCCAGTCTCACTCTGCCTGGCTGCCTCTCTTTATCTTTAAAAACCTTACTTCGGGTGGGGGGAAGGATTCTATCCTTTTTAAAATATATATATTTTGATATATTTATTCATTATTGGATGGACAGAGAAATTGGGAGGGGAGGGGAAGACAGAGAGGGAGAAAGACAGAGATACCTGCAGCCCTGCTTCACCACTCATGAAGCTTCACCCCCACACCCCTACAGGCCTCCCCTGGCAGGTGACCTCAACAATGTGTCATAAAACGTCCCCTCTCCAGAGCCCTACTCAACTAGGGAAAGACAGAAACAGGCTGGGAGTATGAATACATCTGCCAACACCCATGTCCAGCAGAGAAGCAGTTACAGAAGCCAAACCTTCCACCGTCTGTACCCCATAAAAAAACTTTGGTCGGGGTCGGGCGGTGGCGCAGTGGGTTAAGCGCATGTGGCGCAAAGCGCAGGGACCGGAGTAAGGATCCCGGTTCGAGCCCCCGGCTCCACACCTGCAGGGGAGTCGCTTCACAGGTGGTGAAGCAGGTCTGCAGGTGTCTATCTTTCTCTCCCCCTCTCTGTCTTCCCCTCCTCTCTCCATTCCTCTCTGTCCTATCCAACAATGAATTGCGTCAACAAGGGCAATAATAATAATCACAACGAAGCTACAACAAGGGCAACAAAAGGGGGGAAAAAATGGCTCCAGGAGCGGTGGATTCATGGTGCAGGTACCGAGCCCAGCAATAACCCTGGAGGAGGAAAAAAAAAAAAAAAGAAAAGAAAAGAAAAGAAAAAAAAATTTTTGGTCCATATTCCCAGAAGGATAAAGAATAGAGAAGTGGTTTAGGAAGTGGTGCCCCAGCAGATTATTAGGGTATCCTGAAAGATGAGGGGCATCAGCATGGAATGAGGAAGAATGAGAGATGAGTGAGTTGATGCTGAATCAAGATCAAGCACACATCTCTGTCATACTCAAGCAGAACTTTATTTTTATAGTCTCATAAGGCTTAGATCATTAAAATAAAAGTCACCAAGGTATAGACTATTAAAACAAAAATCACCAAGGTATAGATTATTGAAACAAAAATCACCAAGGCTTTGGTCACTAATACAAAAATCGCCAAAGCTTTGATTATTAATACAAAAATCTCCAAGTAAGAACAACACAGGTAGGAAAAACCTCTTGTTTTGTGGAACATTCACATTCTAGGGGCACTTTTATCCCTAGAGATCACATTATTTTCTTTTTTTTTTTTTCCTCCAGGGTTATTGCTGGGCTCGGTGCCTGCACCATGAATCCACCACTCCTGGTGGCCATTTTTTCCCCTTTTTTGTTGCCCTTGTTGTTGTAGCCTCGTTGTGGTTGTTATTATTACCATTGTTGATGTTGTTCATTGTTGGATAGGACAGAGAGGAATGGAGAGAGGAGGGGAAGACAGAGAGGGGGAGAGAAAGATAGACACCTGCAGACCTGCTTCACCACCTGTGAAGCGACTCCCCTGCAGGTGGGGAGCTGGGGGCTTAAACCGGGATCCTTACGCTGGCCCCTGCACTTTGCACCACATGCGCTTAAACCACTGTGCCACCACCCGACCCCTGACATCACAGTTTCTGTCTTTCGTTATTCCTATACCTGTGTGCTAGACAGATGTCCTATTGATTAAGATTAATATTCTACCTATTATATATGTTTATGACATTCTCTTGCCTTTATGCATCAGAAGCCATGGTTCATAGAAAGTTCAAGCTTGTTATGTTTCTAGGGGCCTTAAACAAATTGAACAGCCCATTTTTCATAAAATCTGTTCCATTTTTGATCAAGGAGTTTTGTTCCTACTGAAAAGGCACCAAGGTGGTGCTGACCTGGTCAGCCTCTCCATAAAATTAAGCTGTCTAGCTGGAATCCATCTTCTGTGTACGCTCACTATGTGACCTAGGTTCTCATGTACTATTCCTGTATAAGGAAGTGGAAGCACAGTGATTGGTGGTAGAGTAAAAGGCTTATTGTATCTAGGCAGATACCATAACTTTCCATTTATTAATTATGCTATGTAAGGTGGCCCCTCCACTGTGAGAACCACCAATCTTTCTCTATATTTTAGGGGGAATACTAAAGGAAGTGGTGTAGATAAAGGGGAAGACAATTTTTCCTATTGGAGCCTCCTGGAAAATTCTGTATTACTGATATTGCTGTTCCATTATGATCAATCTTATAGAGTGCAGTGCAGATTTTGTCATTACTTTTGTTATTGGTCAGGCTCTGAGCCTGGCCATAGGTAAATATTATTAAGACCATACAGAGCTTAATCCCAAGCCCTATACATGGCAAAAGGCAAAATGGTTTCAATTTGGCTTGGAGAGTCCAGCTGTGCTAAACTTCCTGCGAAGCTGGTACTGTGTCAAGCAGCTCGCATGGCGGTGCCTGCGCCAAGGTGGCACAGTGGATAAAGCACTGGACTCTCAAGCATGAGGTCCTGAGTTCAGTCCCCAGCAGGATATGTACCAGAGTGATGTCTGGTTCTTTCTCTCTCTCCTCCTTTCTCATTAATAAATAAAATCTTTAAATAATAAAATAATAGGGAATCTTCCAATGGAGGGGATGGCACACAGAACTCTGGTGGTGGGTACTGTGAATTGTACCCCTATTATCTCACAATCTTGTTGATAATTATTACATCACTAATAAAAATGAATAAAAATTTTTTTTAAATTTTTTTAAAAGGTCAGCTTTGGGTCACTCTGCTTCTAGAGCTGTCTGGCTGAAGGTGCATAAAGCAACCACGGGTGACAGGAGCAGATTCTGAGCAGCTCAAGCACTGGCCTTCCCTCACCTGAGGCCCCAGTCTGAAGTGCATCAAACGTGCTCTCTAATAATGATTTTCTCTCTCTCTCTCTCTCTCTCTCTCTCTCTCTCTATGCCCCTCTCTGTCTCTCTCTCTCTCTCAAGCTCTTTACATTAGGGTTTTCATGCCCATGAAAAAAAGTCAAGAATATTTCAGGGGGAAGGGGAAGATGGCGGACTGAGAAGCTGCTAACAGCTAAGCGTGTTCTCTGATCACATCTTCTAGAAACGGTAGGATTTTCTGCCTTTAGCAGGCCTGTCAATAAGGGGTGACACCAAAGAGGTGATTATAATTTAATTTGGGTTAAGAATTAGAGTAAAGGTGACACAGACTAGCGGGGCTCCAGACTTCCCAGGCGGCGCCGGCAAGGCGAGTGCGCCGGGCATTGTCCTCCGCCCGGGAAGGCGGCTCCTCTGCCGGTTGCAGAGCGCTGCTGGGCGGCGGGCAGAGGACCCGGAGAGAGCACTTTAGCTCGGGGGCTTTCTCTTGGGAGTCTCCAGGGACCACCGCGACCCTGAGGGCGGATCCAAAGACTTCTTGAGTATAGCTCTCATTGGATCAAAGGACTTGGAGCTAGTTTTCATTTTCGAGAAATCCTTTAAAAAAGTCTGGAGGGGGGGTTTCCCGGAAGACGGCGGATGGGGAAGCTGCTAGCCGCTGAGCTCCGAACACACTCCCCTGGAAACAACAGGATTTTCTGCCTTTAGCAGGCCAGCCAATAAGGTGTCCTTAGACACCAAGGAGGTGACTATAACTTAATTTGGGTTAAGAATTAGAGTAGGGAAAACAATTCTTTTTTCTTCCTTTTAATTTTCAAGCATACATCCTTCCCACCCCCACCCTCCCCATAAGCAGTCCCTGGGACCAGCTCCTGGCAGGATACCCCATACCACCAAACAGGGTTTTTTTTTTTAATTCACTGATACACATTTGGGAAGTTCCTTGCACTGCTCTTTAATTACTACTCTTTTTCTTATTTTCTCCCTTTTCTCTCTCTTGTCTCTCTCTCTCTCTCTCTTTTTTTTTTAATCTTGTCATACACTTCTTCTTTCTTCTTTGCCTTTCTGAATTTGTGAATTACTTTGGGGAAGAAATCTGACTCAGAGTGGACTCTCTATGTGTGTATCTCTGCTCTAGTTCCCTTTCCCCTCTTGTTACCCCTAGAATATACACTGGATAGTAGATTTGCATAACTGTCTATTCTTGCTATCCTCTCTTTCTTTTCTCTTTCTTCACTGGGATTTTGTTACTATTTTTTCACGGACTGGAGAAATTGTTTGGCTAACTGGTAACGATTTAACTACTTCAATACTTACTTCAGTTGCTACTGTAATTCCGGAGGTTGGTGAGTGCAATTGTCATAAAGGTATTTAGTACAGTGTTACTTGTACTCAAGACACAACAACTGAGGAACAACAGAGCATAAAAAAAAAGAGAGAAACACATAAATTAAAAAAATGGGTAGATTAAAAACAAATAAAACTGCTACTCCAATGAATGAAGACAAGAGCCCAGAAGAAACTACAAATCAGTCAGAAGTAACCATAGATAAGAAAAGTATGCAAGCAATAATAAACTTATTAATCACAGAAATGAAAACAACATTGGAGGAAAGGAATGGCAGTATTAGGGAAACAACAGTTGAGACCCCCAAGGAAAATACTGATTATCTTGGGGCAATTAGAGAACTGAAAGCTGAAATAGCTGTAATGAAGAAAGAAGCTGAGGCAAGGGAAAGCAGACTAATAGAAGCAGAAAACAGAATTAGTCAGACAGAGGATGAGTTAGAGAAAACTAAGAAAGAGGTGAAAGAGCTTAAAAAGAGATTGAGAGACACTGAAAACAACAACAGAGACATATGGGATGATATCAAAAGAAGTAACATTCGTATAATCGGCCTGCCAGAGGAAGAAAGAGAGGAAGGGGAAGCAAACATTCTAGAGGAAATAATACAAGAAAACATCCCAGACCTGAATAACAGAAAGGATATCAAGGTTCAAGAGGCCCAGAGAGTACCAAACAGAATCAACCCAGACCTGAAAACACCAAGATACATCATAGTCACAATGAGAAGAAGTAAGGATAAAGAAAGGATCCTAAAGGCTGCAAGAGAGAAACAAAAAATCCCATTTTCTCCACTCAAACTCTAAAAGCCAGAAGGGAGTGGCAAGATATCTATCGAGCCCTGAATGAAAAAGGGTTTCAACCAAGGATAATATATCCTGCTAGACTTTCATTCAAGCTAGATGGAGGGATCAAAACCTTCTTAGACAAACAACAGTTAAAGGAGGCAACCATCACCAAACTGGCCCTGAAAGAGGTACTAAAAGACCTCTTATAAACAAGAACATCACTATCATACTTGCAATATATCAGAGTAAACAAATTGTTTTTTAGAACAATGGCACTATAATACATTAAATCCATAATATCAATAAATGTCAATGGCTTAAACTCACCCATCAAAAGGCACAGGGTGGGGGGATGGATCAGAAAACATAACCCAACCATATGCTGCTTGCAAGAATCCCATCTGTCACAACAAGATAAACACAGACTTAAAGTGAAAGGATGGAAAACTATCATACAGGATAATGGTCCACAAAAAGGGGCAGGAACAGCCATTCTCATCTCAGACATGATAGATTTTAAATTAAATAAAATAATAAAAAATAGGCAAGGACATTACATAATTATTAGAGGATCAATCAGCCAAGAAGACTTAACAATTATTAACATCTATGCACCCAATGAGGGACCATCTAAATACATTAAGCATCTACTGAAAGAATTTCAAAAATACATCAAAAGTAATACAATAATAGTGGGAGACTTCAATACCCCACTCTCACACTTAGACAGATCAACAAAGCAGAGAACCAATAAAGATACAAGAGAATTGAATGAAGAGATTGACAGACTAGACCTCTTGGACTTTTTCAGACTCCTCCACCCCAAAAAACTGGAATACACCTTCTTTTCAAATTCACATAACACATACTCAAGGATAGACCACATGTTAGGCCACAAAGACAGCATCAATAAATTCAAGAGCATTGAAATCATCCCAAGTATCATCTCAGACCACAGTGGAGTAAAACTAACATTTAACAACAAACGGAAAGTTATTAAAAGACATAGAATTTGGAAACTAAACAACATGCTCCTTAAGAACCACTGGGTCAGAGACTCACTCAAACAGGAAATTCAAATGTTCCTGGAAACTAATGAAAATGAAGACACAACCTATCAAAATATTTGGGACACAGCTAAAGCAATACTGAGAGGGAAACTTATAGCCATACAATCACATATTAAACACCAAGAAGAAGCCCAAATGAACGACCTTACTGCACACCTCAAGGACTTAGAGGAAGAGGAACAAAGGAACCCTAAAGCAACCAGAAGGACAGAAATCACTAAAGTTCGAGCAGAAATAAACAACATCGAAAATAAAAGAATCATACAAAAGATCAATGAAGCCAAATGTTGGTTCTTTGAAAGATTAAACAAAATTGACAAACCCCTAGCCAGACTCACCAAACAAAAAAGAGAGAAGACTCAAATTAATAGAATTGTGAACGATGCAGGAGATATCACAACTGACACCACAGAAATCCAGAGAATCCTGCGAAACTTCTATAAAGAACTATATGCCACCAAGCAAGAGAATCTGGAAGAAATGGAACAATTCCTAGAATCCTATGCACTTCCAAAACTGAACCAAGAAGAACTACAAAATCTAAATGCACCAATCACAGACAAAGAAATTGAAACCGTTATTAAGAATCTCCCCAACAACGAAAGTCCTGGACCAGATGGCTTCACAAACGAATTCTACAAAACTTTCAGGAAACAGTTAATACCCATACTTCTTAAGCTATTCCATAAGATTGAAGAAACAGGAATACTCCCTTCCACCTTTTATGAAGCCAACATCACCCTGATACCAAAAGCTGATAGGGACAGAACAAAAAAGGAAAACTACAGACCAATATCTCTGATGAACATAGATGCCAAAATATTAAACAAGATCTTGGCCAACCAGATACAGCAACACATCAAAAAGATTGTTCATCATGACCAAGTGGGATTCATCCCAGGAATGCAAGGCTGGTTCAACATCCGTAAGTCAATCAATGTCATTCACCACATCAATAAAAGCAAAGCCAAAAAGCACATGATTATCTCAATAGATGCAGAGAAAGCCTTTGACAAAATCCAACACCCATTCATGCTTAAAACTCTACAAAAAATGGGAATAGATGGGAAATTCCTCAAGATAGTGGAGTCTATATATAGCAAACCTACAGCCAACATCATACTCAATGGACAGAAGCTGAAAGCATTCCCCCTCAGATCGGGGACTAGACAGGGCTGTCCCTGTAACTGTTACCGTTACTCTTCAACATAGTATTGGAAGTTCTTGCCATAGCAATCAGGCAAGAGAAAGAAATCAAAGGGATACAGATTGGAAGGGAAGAAGTCAAGCTCTCACTATTTGCAGATGATATGATAGTATACATAGAAAGACCTAAAGAATCCAGTAGAAAATTACTGGAAGTTATTAGGCAATATAGCAAGGGATCAGGCTACAAAATCAATGTACAAAAATCAGTGGCATTTCTTTATGCAAACACTAAATCTGAAGAAGAAGACATCCAGAAATCACTCCCATTTACTGTTTCAGCAAAATCAATCAAATACCTAGGAATAAAGTTGACCAAAGAAGTGAAAGACTTGTATACTGAAAACTATGAGTCGCTACTCAAGGAGATAGAAACTGATACCAAGAAATGGAAAGATATCCCATGCTCATGGATTGGAAGAATAAATATCATCAAAATGAATATTCTCCCCCAGAGCCATATACAAATTTAATGCAATACCCATCAAAGTTCCACCAAGCTTCTTTAAGAGAATAGAACAAACACTACAATCATTTATCTGGAACCTGAAAACACCTAGAATTGCCAAAACCGTCTTGAGGAAAAGAAACAGAAATGGAGGCATCACACTCCCAGACCTGAAACTATATTATAAAGCCATCATCATCAAAACAGCATGGTACTGGAACAAAAATAGACACACAGACCAGTGGAACAGAATTGAAAGCCCAGAAGTAAATCCCAACACCTATGGGCATCTAATCTTTGATAAGGGGGCCCAAAGGATTAAATGGTAAAAGGAGGCTCTCTTCAATAAATGGTGCTGGGAAAACTGGGTTGAAACATGCAGAAGAATGAAATTGAACCACTTTATCTCACCAGAAACAAAAATCAACTCAAAATGGATCAAAGACCTAGATGTCAGACCAGAAACAATCAAATACGTAGAGGAAAACATTGGTAAAACACTTTCCCACATACACCTCAAGGACATCTTTGATGAATCAAACCCAATTGCAAGGAAGACTAAAGCAGAAACAAACCCATGGGACTACATCAAATTGAAAAGCTTCTGCACATCCAAAGAAACTATTAAACAAACAGAGACACCCCTCACAGAATGGGAGAAGATCTTCACATGCCAGACATCAGACAAGAAACTAATCACCAAAATATATAAAGAGCTCAGCAAACTTAGCCGCAAAAAAGCAAATGACCCCATCCAAAAATGGGCAGAGGAAATGAACAAAACATTCACCACAGAGGAGATCCAAAAGGCTAACAAACATATGAAAAACTGCTCTAGGTCACTGATTGTCAGAGAAATGCAAATTAAGACAACACTAAGATACCACCTCACTCCTGTAAGAATGGCATACATCAAAAAGGACAGCAGCAACAAATGCTGGAGAGGTTGTGGGGACAGAGGAACCCTTTTACATTGCTGGTGGGAATGTAAATTGGTACAGCCTCTGTGGAGAGCAGTCTGGAAAACTCTCAGAAGGCTAGACATGGACCTTCCATATGATCCAGTAATTCCTCTCCTGGGGTTATACCCCAAGGACTCCATAACACCCAACCAAAAAGAGGTGTGTACTCCTATGTTCATAGCAGCACAATTCATAATAGCTAAAACCTGGAAGCAATCCAGGTGCCCAACAACAGATGAGTGGCTGAGAAAGCTGTGGTATATATACACAATGGAATACTATGCAGCTATCAAGAACAATGAACCAACTTCTCTGACCCATCTTGGACAGAGCTAGAAGGAATTATGTTAAGTGAGCTAAAAATAAAAAAAGATAAAGATGAGTATGGGATGATCCCACTCATCAACAGAAGCTGACTAAGAAGATCTGAAAGGGAAACTAAAAGCAGGACCTGATCAAATTGTAAGTAGGGCACCAAAGTAAAAACCCAGTTGTGAGGGGTAGACATGCAGCTTCCTGGGCCAGTGGGGGGTGGGAGTGGGCGGGAGGGATGGGTCACAGTCCTTTGGTGGTGGGAATGGTGTTTATGTACACTCCTAGCAAAATGTAGACATATAAATCAGTAGTTAATTAATATGAGAGGGGGAAATCAATTGTATATCTCAAAAGACAAACTGAATCTTTTTAATATATAGGCTATGTATTTGATATGCGGACTCTCTCAAAAGCCTAGACCAAGTAGATTAGAAGCATCCAATAGCACAGCTATATACAAGATACTGGATACTGTACAGCAAACCATAACAAAGGGACTTTTCAAAGTTAACCCAATTAACAAATAATATGATGATAATATTAACTATCGATTGTCTTTTTGAACCCTAAGACACCAGGAACCTCACATCTTCACTATAGAGCCCCTACTTCCCCCAGTCCTGGAACCCTTGGATAGGGCCCACTTTCCCGTATGCATCTCCCAATCCAAACCAAATAATATTGCATCCGCCAATCACAACCTAACCAAAGCAACGATTGCCACCTCAACATGCTTCACCTCAGACTGTATCCAGAGACTTCACGTGTGGAATGACAACCCTTCAGCTTCATTACTCGGGTGAGACCTTTCCTTTTATAGTATACTCTAATTTCATCTCAGGTAGTTCACTTTCTAACAAAGTCCCATAACCTAGATATACACCAGTTTCTGTGAGAGAGAGCTTATGTGCACACGTATCCATAAACTACTGCAAAATATATACCTGAAAGCAGAAGTACACTAGAGTTTGCAGTGAGTACCTCCCTAACACTTCCTCTCCACTATTCCAAGCTTGGGATCCATGATTGCTCAACAAATTGTTTGGCTTCATATGTTAACTCTCTTTTCAATCACTAGGTTCCAGATGCCACCAGGATGCTGGCTAGACTTCCCTGGATTGAAGACCCCACCAATGTGTCCTGGAGCTCAGCTTCCCCAGAGACACACCTTACTAGGGAAAGAGAAAGACAGACTGGGATTATGGACCGACCAGTCAACGCCCATGTTCAGCGGGGAAGCAATTACAGAAGCCAGACCTTCTACCTTCTGCAACCCTCAACGACCCTGGGTCCATGCTCCCAGAGGGCTAGAGAATGGGAAAGCTATCATGGGAGGGGGTGGGTTATGGGGATTGGGTGGTGGGAATTGTGTGGAGTTGTACCCCTCCTACCTTATGTTTTTTTTCATTAATCCTTTCTTAAATAAAAAATTTAAAAAAAAAAAGAAAAAAAGTCAATGCTTTCATCTCTAGTATTAAAAAGCTAACAAACCTGGTAAGTATTTGTATACACAGGTAGAAACAGTAGAGTGAAAGTGTTGATATTTGACCTAAACACTTACCTACTTATGACCACAGAATGCGAGCTCAGACCTACAGATACGCATAGGTCATATAGGCTCCTAAGCTGAATATGGGCCCCAGATAAAATCAATGGGGTGTACAGTCAACAATATTTATACACCTTTCCCATATTTGGGAGCTACTCTCTTCCCTGATCCAGCTTCCTAGCCCTTTTTCCAGTCATGACATCATCTCCCCAGATAATAACTTGCATCCACCTACATAGGAGATGTCAGGCTCAGGCAAAAACTAGTGTAGTCATGGGCCCTTTGGAATATAACTAAAATAGGACCAATAGCTTCCTTCAAAACAGAGACCCCAAATCTCCATCTGCAATATTCCAGCCTTAGGTTCATGATTAGTCAACAATTTGTTTATCTTTATATGTTAACTCTTTTTTCAGCAACCAGGTTCCAGATGCTAGCATCCCTGAGCATAAACTTCACAGTCCATAGTTATAGTTCATAGCTGGACTTCAGAGTCCAGCTAGACTTCCCTGAGCAGACAACCCTACCAATGTGTTCCGGAGCCCCACTTCTCCAAAGCCTTGCCCCACTAAGGAAAGAGACAGCTGGGGGAATTGAGAGAGAAGAGGAAATAGGGAGAGAGAAATAGAGATACCTGCGGAACTGCTTCATCAATTATGAGGCTTCCCTCCTGCAGGTGGTGAATGGGGGGTTTGAACCTGGGTTCGTGTGTATGGTACAGCATGCACTCAACCAGCCGTATCACTGCCCAATCCTCAAAAATAGTATTCCTAGCCTTCATTCCTTCACTTTAGTGTGCATCTTGGGTATCACTATGTGCAGAGTGTCCCTGTTCCATCAAGTTCCAGTGCTGAAGTCCTAACCTCCAAGGTGCTGTTATTAGTTGGCTTGACTTTTAGGAACCTACTTGAGAGGACTGGGGTATGAGGATGGGGCCCTGCATGCAGGGCTTAGTGCCCTCATAAGGGAGCCCAGGAGAGCACCCTTGCTCTTCTGCCATGTTAGGGCACAGTGAGGAGGTCACTATCATGGAGGAAGCCTATCCTTGCAACACATCAACTTTGTCATTGCCTATGTCTTACCCTTGAACTTCCCAGCCTGAGAAATAAATTTCTGTTGATTCTAAGCTCCGTAATTTGCAGTATATTGCCAGAGCAGCTTGAATGAACTAAACGTGCTGTGGAACCCATTTTGAGATGTGACTCTAGATGGGAGCTCATGGGTGGACCTAGTGTTGACTCAACCATCAGGGTAGGACTCCTTCCTTAAAGGGCTCTGGTTTTCCCTTTAAGGTGCTTCATGGTGGGTACTTTTGTGTAGGATATGTTCTCAACATTTGTTGCAATGGTTCTCTTGGTAATTGCTACCAGGCAAGCTTCCATATCTTGAGAGCTAAATTTCATCAACCCAAAGACAGGGTTATGGGTTAGTAAGCAGCTATAGCTGGAGACCATGCTGCCTCAGGCACTTCTACCCCACTGCTTCCTGCTTCCTGTCTTCCCTTCCTGGTTCTCTGTGAGTTTTGACTTAGTCCACACAAGGATACCACAGTTACAAAAATGTCTCTGTCAATAGCTGCAACTCCAGAAGAGAAAACCAACAAGCCAGAGGATCTGTGAATAAATTATAGATATGAAGAATATGCCTGGGAGCTCTTCCTGCCTTGGTAGCCTGGTACTCTGCTCATAAACTTGCCTCAGTCACCATCCTGAGGTTTTTGCTGGTCCAACAGGCAACTTTATACTGAACCAAACCAAACCAAAAGCAGAGGAATATTTCTCAAATAGCCAGACAGTGTTCAAGAAGAAATGTCTCTACTTAATCAACAAATGGTGTTGGAAACAATGGGTTGAAACATGCAGAAGAATGAAACTGAATCACAGTATTTCACCAAATACAAAAGTAAATTCCAAGTGGATCAAGGACTTGGATGTTAGACCACAAACTATCAGGTACTTAGAGGAAAATATTGGCAGAACTCTTTTCAGCATAAATTTTAAAGACATCTTCAATGAAACGAATCCAATTACCAAGAAGACTAAGGCAAGTATAAACCTATGGAACTACATCAAATTAAAAAGTTTCTGTACAGCAAAAGAAACCACTACCCAAACCAAGAGACCCCTCACAGAATGGGAGAAGATCTTTACATGCCATACATCAGATAAGAGTTTAATAACCAACATATATAAAGAGCTTGCCAAACTCAACAACAAGACAACAAATAACCCCATCCCAAAATGGGGGGAGGACTTGGACAGAATATTCACCACAGAAGAGATCCAAGTGTGCAAAGCAAGATTCTGGTGTCACTTCAAGAGTGGTTGCAGTGTACCAACTCAATAGGGAAGAAGGGAGAGCAAGGACAAAAAGCAAAAGGAACAAGGTTGCTGGTACCTTTACTCAACACAGAAATACCCAGGTGGAATCTGCCCTGAAGAATGTAGTCCCTAATCTTACTCTGTATCCTGGAGCAAACATCCATTTCCAACAAGTAGGGGAATTGAGGTGCAAACTACCTCAAGAAGAATGTGCAACTCTAGCTCCTTGGCACAGAGGCTTTGAAAAAACACAATTCTTTCTAAAGACAGGATATTAAAAGACCAGGGAAATGGCAAAACAGAGGAGGCCAAATATCCCCAAAAAGCTTCAGTTAAAACTCAAAATCACAGAGGTCAGGTGTTCGCGCTCAGGGTTAAGCACACATAGTGTCACATGCCAGGACTGTGAAAGGATCCTGGTTCTAGCCCCCGGCTCCCCACCTGCAAGGGGGTTGCTTCACAAGTGGTGAAGCAGGTCTTCAGGCATCTATCTTTCTCTCTCCCTCTCCGTCTTCCCCTCTCCTCTAAATGTCCTATTCAACAACAACAACAATGACGACAACAAAAAAGGCAACAAAATGGAAAAAATGGCCACCAGGAACAGTGGGTTTGTAGTACAGGCACCTAGCCCCAGCGGTAACCCAGGAGACCCCCTCCCAAAAAAAAGACTTCAAAATCACTACATTTCCAGTGCAGAAGGGAACCTTGCTGGATGTGGGTATTTGTCTCATGGAAAGCCCTCTGAATATGGAAGGCTCAGAATGGCTCTCCTCAGTGGGGCCGGTGCATACACGGACAGTGAGGAATCTGAAAGAAGCCAGCAAAAGCATTTTCTACCTCCAAGACAGAAAAGAGCTCTCATTATTCAAAGAATCGAGTTCAAATAAACCACACTGTAGTTCTTACTTAGAGTGAAGATGGCAGTGAGGGAAAAATTTTAATTTATGCTAAAGAAAAAGTTTTAGGCGGTAACATCCCGACATTTCGCAGAAGCAGATAAATTGTGGCATCCCCCATTGTCTTTCAACAGTGGGAGCACCTGAGATCCTACAGACAGGAAACGTGGAGAAGATAAATCCACAAAAGAGTGCATCAGGTACACACCAAAGTTCACCTGTGAACAAAACAGCCACAACATTAGATTATTATAATTATTAGATTAAAATTATTAGCAATCAAAGTAGCCTTGTAAATAATATTCAACCAAAAGTAAGTCAGATCTTTGCAGCTATGGACCAGAACTTGATGCATTTGCTCTCACTCAGAAGGTAGTAGGACAAGGGGCCAGGTGGTGGCGCACCTAGTTAAGTGTGCAAGGACCCAGGTTTGAGCCTCTGGCCCCACCTGCAGGAGGAAAGCTTTGTGAGTGGTGAAGCAGTGCTGCAGGTGTCTTTCTGTCTCTCTCCCTCTCTGTCACCCCCTTCCCTTTTGATTTCTGGCTGTCTCTATCCAATAAATAAAGATAATAAAAAAGTACAAAAAAAAAAAAAAGGAGAAGGAGGGGAAGGAGAAGAAGGAAGAAGAAGAAGGTGGTAGTGGGACACAGGAATCCTAGTGTTAAACACAATAAATCCCCATTCTGAGGTGACCTTTACTGACAGTCACTCAATAGCCCTTTACTACAGAACCCATTCGTCTCACTCCTTAGGAGTAAGGAGGGAGTTGGGCTGTAGTGCAGTGGGTTAGGCCCAGGTGGCTCAAAGCACAAGGACTGGCATAAGGATCCTGGTTCAAGCCCCCAGCTCCCCACCTGCAGGGGAGTGCTTCACAGGCAGTGAAGCAGATCTGCCTGTGTCTATGTTTCTCTTCTCCTCTCTGTCTTCCCCTCTTCTCTCCATTTCTCTCTGTCCTATCCAGTAACAACTACAAAGGCAACAAAAAGGAATAAATAAATGCTTTTTTAAAAAAAAGGAGTAAGGAGACTTCCTGTAGGAGCGCTTCTGCCCACACTTAACCTCTGACCACTGTCAGACCAATGTCTGCTCCAGGCTCTCATGTAAAATCCATTTAGTGAAAATAACTGAAAAAATTTTAACTTTCCTTGAGTCTGAGTGATGTAAGTTAAGTTCTCCTGTTTCTCCAGAGTTAATTAGGCTATTCAAGGTTTGACAGGGGGCCAGGAGGTGGCACAATTGGTTAAACGCACATGTTACAGTGTACAAGCACCTGGGTTCAAACCCCTGGTGTCCCTCCCTCCCCCACAGGGGAAAAGCTTCACAAGTGGTGAAGCAGGGCTGTAGGTCTCTCTCTCTCTTTCTCCCTTCTTTCTCGATTTCTGGCTGTCTCTCTTCAAAAAAATAAATAAAGATAATAATTTTAATAAAAAAAAGAGAGGGAGCCAGGCGGTAGTGCAGCGGGTTAAGAGCACATGGTGTGAAGCTTAAGGACCAGCATAAGGATCCTGGTTCGAGCCCCTGGCTCCCCTCATGCAGGGGATTCGCTTCACAGGTGGTGAAGCAGGTCTGCAGGTGTCTGTCTTTCTCTCCCACTCTCTGTCTTCCCCTCCTCTCTCCATTTCTCTCTGTCCTATCCAACAACAACAACAGCAGTAACAACAACAATAAACAAAGGCAACAAAAGGGGAAAAAATAAAATAAAATAATTGTTTAAAAAAAAAAGGAGAAGGGGCTGGGCGGTAGCACAGCGGGTTAAAAGCACATGGCGCAAAGCACATGGGCAGACGTAGAATCCTGGTTCGAGCCCCCAGCTCCCTACCAACAGGGGATCACTTCACAAGTGGTGAAGCAGGTTTGCAGGTGTCTTTCTCTCACCCTCTCTGTCTTCTTATCCTCTCTTGATTTCTCTCTGTCCTATCCAACAACAACAACAGCTATAACAACAGTAACAACTACAACAAGCACAACAACAAGGGCAACAAAATGGGGAAAATGGCCTCCAGGAGCAGTGAATTGATAGTGCAGGCACCGAGCCCTAGCGATAACCCTAGAGGCAATAAATAAATAAACATTTAAAAAAATTTTTTAAAGTTTTTTTTAAAAAGGGGAGAAACTCAGGACATTTCACAGTGGATAAAGTATTGGCCTTTCAAGTATGAGGTTCTGAATTCAACCCCCGGCATTGCATGTGCCAGTAATGAATGCTCTGGTTCTTTCTCTCCCTCTCCTGTAACTGCTCCTCGTCTTTCATAAGAAAATAAAGTCACTTTTCAAGTTCTTTATTTAATTTTTAAATGTTTTTATAGTTATTTATTCCCTTTTTGTTGCCCTTGTTGTTTTATTGTTGTAGTTATTATTGTTGTTATTGATGTCATCATTGTTGGGTAGGACAGAGAGAAATGGAGAAACGAGGGGAAGACAGAGAGGGGAGAGAAAGATAGACACCTGCAGACCTGCTTCACCGCTTGTGAAGCGACTCCCCTGCAGGTGGGGAGCCGGGGGGCTTGAACCGGGATTCTTACACTGGTCCTTGCGCTTTGCACCACCTGTGCTTAACCCACTGCACTACCGCCCGACTCCCCTTAATTTTTTTTTTTTTAACCAGAGCACTGCTCAGCTCTGGCTTATGGTGGTACGGGGGATTAAACCTGGGACTTTGGAGCCTCAGGCATGAGAGTCTCTTTGCATAACCATTATGCTATCTATCCCTGCCTTTAAAAAAAATTTATTGGAGGATTAATGTTTTACAGTCAACAGTAAATACAATAGCTTGTACATGCAAAGCATTTCTCAGTTTTCCACAAAACAATACAACCCCACTAGGTCCTCCTCTGCCATCCTGTTCCAGGACCTGTACTCTCCTCCCCACCCCACACCCCATCCCAGGATCTTTTACTTTGGTGCAATACACCAACTCCAGGCCAAGTTCTGCTTAGTGTTTTCTCTTCTGATCTTGTTTTTCAACTTCTGCCGGATAGTGAGATCATCCCAGATTCCTCCTTCTGTTTCTGACTTATCTCACTTAACATGACTACTTCAAGCTCCATCCAAGATGGGCTGAAAACAATGAAGTCACCGTTTTTAATAGCTGAGTAGTATTCCATTGTGTCTATATACCACAACTTGCTCAGCCACTCATCTGTTGTTGGACACCTGGGTTGCTTCCAGGTTTTGGCTATTACAGACTGTGCTGCTAAGAACATAGCGCAGCGTGTTAAGCGCAGGTGGCACAAAGCACAAGAACAGGTGTAAGGATGCCGGTTCGAGCCCCCAGCTCCTCACCTGCAGGGGAGTTGCTTCACAGACGGTGAAGCAGGTCTGCAAGTGTCTATCTTTCTCTCCCCCTCTCTGTCTTCCCCTCCTCTCTCCATTTCTCTCTGTCCTAGCCAACAACACCACCAGTAACAACAATAACTGTAACAATAGGACAACATGGGAGTAGGGCACCAAAGAAGACACCCTGGGTGGCAGGTGAGGGTGAATGTTCAGCTTCATGGCGTGGGGAGGAGGAGGGAGAACGGGAGAGCAGGGGAGAGGGGAGGGGACACAGTCTTTTGGTGGTGGGAATGGTGTTTATGTACACTCCTATCAATTTGCAGTCATAGAAATCACTTTAACTAATATGAGAGGGGAAAAACTGATTGAATATCTCAAACTTTTTAAAGCTCAGACTGAGTCTTTTTAATACATAGGCTGAGTCTTTGATATGTTGACTCTCTTAAAAGCTTTGTCCAGGGACAACAAAAGCAACTGCTGACATAGCTATATGCAAAAACTGTCAAAGGACATGAAATATGGTGAGGGTGTGTATGATACAGCAAATCCTAACAAAGGGATTCTTCAAAGTTAACCCTATTGCCAAACTCCCCAGTCCTATGACACTCAGCCCATTGAAGCCTCTGTCCACCCTCACTTTCTAGGTGTTGGGGAGGTCACAATGCCTGTGGGGTGGACAAGGAGGACAAGGCTGAGGGCTCTGTGGTCACTCACAAGACTGGATACACTGTGGGCTGAGTCGGGGTGCTAAGTCCCTTAGGGGAGAAATCTACTATCAGTGCTTCTCCTTGCGGATGGCCACAGAGAAAGGGACACATGGAGGATGAGGGGTGGGGGTACCTGGGTGAAAATCTTTCAAAGGATGTGCTGCCTGCCCTCCTCATAGTTAGTTAAGACAGGGGACATGTCGACACTAGGGCTTAGGATGGGCAGTGACTCTGTTCCTGTCTCTGTAGATGACCACGGGGGACACACTGGACACAGGGGAGGACATCTCAGGTGGCATGAGTCCCCCTAATACTGAAAAGCAGATACACCCCACCAGCAAGGAAGCTGAGTCCCCGCTTGAGGCAAGTGTGACCCTGCTGGGTCTCCAGGACAAAATGGGGGCCCCAAGGCTCATGGAAGGTAGCAGCCACCTTCCAAGCCTCCTTGCAGGAACAAGGGCAGAGCTGCCTGGTACTAGGGGTCCTGCCCTTACAGTGACTGGCTGCCTCCCCTGGAGAACAAACTTCGGAGGGTGGGGCAGGACCCCATGAGCTTAAAGAGGAGCTGCAATCTGTACAGCCCGTGAGCACCTGTCACTTCCTGAACACACAGGCCTCTGCCACTAGGCCCTGTGGGACCTGATGCCCAGGCAAGCAATGCGGCTTAACCTCTGCTCTGCAGGCTGTGGCTGGTTCTGGGTTGAACACAGGTCACTTCATGGTTGTGAGCCTCATAAGGCCATGACCACTTATAAGTGTCTATTCAGAGAGTTGATATAAAGACTGAGATGGAAAGAGAGAGAGACACACAGAGAGAGAAACAGAGAGAGAGGACAGATAGAAAGAACCACAGCCCAGGAGCTTCCTCTACTGGGAGGGTCCTTTGGACGTACACACGCACACGCGCACACACACACACATACATGTTTAAGAAGTACACTAATTAGGTGAGCTGTTTCAATGTCTCTCAAGCTCTTCACAAATTAAAGTGACTCCTCAGGTCAATGTCAGTCTGCCCATTGAAGCCTCTGTCCACACCCTCCCCTCCTTGGGGTGGGTGAGGCGAGGTGAAAAGGAGCCTGAAAAGGAGCTGCAAACCAGGCAGTACGTGAGCACTTCCTGAGCAATCAGGCTCTCTGCCTCTGGGCCCCTGAGGAACTGAAACCCAGGCAGTAAACTCGCAGCCTCAGGCTGGGCTTCCTGGGTCCCTGTCTCCGCAGATGACCTCAGGGGACAAGGAGGATGCAGAGGGGGGCATACCACGTGACCTGTGCCATTATAAAACCATCAGGAAAATACCCCCCATCATCATGTGGGCTGAGCACCACCCCTTCAAGGCCAGTATGGCCCTGCTGGGTCCCCAGGACAGGACCCTCAAGGCCCAGAGAAAATGGCGGACCTCAACAAATTCCCAAAAAGGAATAAGGGCAGTCACTTGGTGCCAGGCAGAGAAGCTTCTGAGGCTGGCCCAGGACACCCAGTGCCCCAGCACTCCACTCCACAACATTCAGCTGGCTCTGCTCAGGGGTGAGATGTGGGGCTCACTGGAGCACACAGGGTGGGAGGCTCCCAGAGGAACTGAGCTGGAGTTGTGTCACAGAGACTCCTCCTGACCCCTCAGGGTTGAATGGGACAGTCCTGGGGGGGCGGTCAGTGCTCTGAAAGCTGGGGGTGTGGGGGTGCTGAGTCAGCAAGGGCAGCTCCTGGGCAAGGCTGACCTCTGACCCTCTCCTCTGCAGAGTGCCCCCCTGCTCCTGAGCTGCCAATTCTGGCTGTGGCCCCAGAGCCACCCCCTATGGAAGTTGCCCCCCCCCATCTGAAGAGGTCTGCTGCCTGTGGTTCATTCAAATTCTACTTTACCTCTTGTGGAACTTGGTGTTCTCTTAATGCAGTCTGAATAAAGTGTTGTTCTATGGATCCACTACCTGGGTGCTGGTAGTCACAAGCCACCACGCTCCACTCCACACACAGTCGCAGAATATTCCATGACACTGTTGATCCCAAAAGGAGCCTCTGAGTCAAGAGCAACACCCCCACTCCTGTCTCCCTAGACCCTCCTCCATCAGCCCCCTGACCTGCTGAAAGGCTGACCCAGCCCAGCCTCACTGCTCTCTGAATCCCACACACCCCTTCTGTCCACTCCCCTGAGGAACAGTCTGGTCCTGCTTGGGGACAGAGGTGGGCAGTCTGCAGAGTGGCTGCTCTCCAGGAGCACAGAGCTGTCCTTTTCAGGGAGCACCTCAGGTCCTCAGAGACCTGGAGTGGCTCCATGGGGGAGCAGCCCCATGGTTACAGTGCCTGGGGATGTGACCTCAGGGCGGTCACTGTAGCACACAGAGGGGCCACAGGAGGGGCTAGGAGTGCAGAGATTTTGCAAGGTCAACCATCAAACCTCCCCACTGCCACCCCCCCCCCCAACAGTAAGCGGTCTGCTGGTTGGCGCCCTCACATCACTGCACCGAGTCCAGTCAGTGGGCAGGTCATCTCATGAGGCAGCTGGGAGGCCAGGACAGGACTTGTGTAACCACTCCTGCACCCCATCCTTGGCCCCTGGGGGGACTCCTATCTTCTGGGCCCTGTGGCCTCCAGGAGATGAGCTGTCACCTCTCAGGACACTGTCACCTCCTAGCAGGAGGAAGTCCTCACTCAGCCCTGCTGCCTGCTCTCAGCTAAGTTAGAACATTATTCCTTTCCCTCCATGTGACCCCAGTTGACCCCAGCCACCATGGGATGGTTGGGACTGCCACATGTAGGTGCGGTCACCATGGGTCTGGACTTGTGGGAAGGGGTCATTGGAACCTCACAGTGTAACAACTCACAAAGAAAATGTAGGGCCCTTCTCTGCACCAAACAGAGACCATCACACACAGTCAGAGCATAGGTTGACTTGCTAAAAATCTACCAAGGCCAGGTGTCGGGTGGTAGGGCAGCGGGTTATTTGCAGGTGGCGCAATGCAAGGACTGTAGTAAGGATCTTGGTTCAAGCCCCTGACTCCCCACCTGCAGGGGAGTCACTTCACAAGCAGTGAAGCAGCTCTGCAGGTGTCTATCTCTCTCTCCTCCTGTCTTCTCCTTTCTCCATTTCTCTCCTATCCAACAATGACAAAAGTAAGAACTACAACAATAAAACAAGGGCAACAAAAGGGAATAAATATTTTTTTAAAAATCTATCAAAGCCTCAAATTGTTGTCACAGAAGGAGAGTATGCTCGTGTTTTGAGGAATATTCCAATTTCAGATAAAAGAGCTCTCTTAACCAGTGGGCTGGTGTGTGTGTGTGTGTGTGTGTGTGTGTGTGTGTGTGTGTAGTCCAGGTGTGGGGAACACATGAAAGGGAGGATGAGAAAAGGAGAAGCAAAGAGTGTACATGCCATCTACTTCTTCCCGGGAGGAACTGGCCTGGACAAAATAATTAAATTTTTTAAATTTCTCATACTTGTTCATACATTTAAGAAATACTAACACTGCCTGTGAGTTCATGGTTGTTGCCCAGTGGAGTTGAAAGTAAGATCCTAGGGGCCAGGAGGTAGCGCACACATAGTACAAAGCATAAGGGCCCACACACAAAACGCGGTTTGAGCTCCTGGTGCCCCAACTGCAGGGAAGTTGCCTCCGCAAGTGTCTATCTCTCTCCCTCTCTATCTTCCCCTCGCTCAGCTCTCAATTTCTCTATGTCCTATAACAAAAAGGGGGGGAAATGGCCTCAAAAGCAGTAGATATGTAATATAGGCATTGAGCCCTATCAATAACCCTGAAGGAAAAAAAAAAAAAAAGTAATATTCCAATTTTAAGTGCAGCAGCCTGTCCCAATCCATCTGCATATATACTATTCTTGTCAACATGACAAGGGGTAAATCAGGGACTTCTGACTATGGCAAGATATTAATTTTTTAATGGCACTAAGAATAAGAGTTTCTTTTCTTTTTCTTATTTTATTTTTCCCTTTTGTTGCCCTTGTTTATCGTTGTTCTTATTATTGGTATTGCTGTTGTTGTTGTTGTTGAACAGGAAAGAGATTAATCGAAAGAGGAGGAGAAGACAGAGATGGGGAGAGAAAGATAGACACCTCCAGACCTGCTTCACCACTGTGAAGCAAACCCCCTGCAGATGGGGAACCGGGGGCTTGAACCGGGATACTGATGTTGCAACATGCACTTTTTAACATGTGTGTTAAACATGCTGTGCCACCACCCAGCTCCCATTAATTAATTTCTATAGCAACAAACATTGTTGGACAACAGGATCCTGCCCTTGCTTAAGTAAACACATACACAAACACACACACACACACACACACACACAAACACACAATGCATAAGCTGGGAGATGAATGCGTCTTATTTTTTTTGTTAAAGGATGATAGAATACAAATACCTAGACATTCAATAAATGTACTTTACCTTTCTATGAAGTAGACTGGTAGTGAAACATCTACTAGGGAATTCAAAGGGTATATCGTGTGTACCCACCAAATTATCAGTTCTAAACATGATACATCTATTTACAAAAGTAGCATATGAAATACAAAGATGACAAAGACTAGAGTCCATAAAGGTCTTTGTTTCATTGGGAAACTGAATTTAGGGAACTAACGTGGGTACAGTGCACAATTTTCTCCATCCTAACATCATCTTCATTTAAATAAGCTCATATTACCAGAAATTAGCCTTCTGAGCACACACTGTCTTGCCTCACTCAGCAAAAGGCTAGTTAATGGACCTTCTCTATGATTCTGCAATTCCTCTCCTGGGATTACATGCTAAGCAACCCAACATATCCATCCAAAATGATCTGTGTATAACTATGTTCATAGCAGCACAATTTGTAATAGCCAAAACCTGTAAGCAGCCCAGGTGTCCAACAACAGATGAGAGTGACTGAGCAAGTTATGGTATAGATACACAATGGAATACTACTCAGTTATTAAAAATAGTGATTTCACTGTTGTTAGCCCATCTTGGATGGAACCTGAAGAAATCAAGTTAAGTGAAATGACTCAGAAAGACAAGGATGAATATGGGATGATCTCACTCTCAGGCAGAAGTTGGAAAACAAGATCAGAAGAGAAAAAAAAGTAGAACCTGAACTGGAGTTGGTGTGTTTCACCAAAGTAAAAGTCTCTGGGGTGGGTGGTGGGGACAGTACAGGTCCTGGAAAAGGATGACAGAAGACCTAGTGGGGGTTGTAATGTTACATGGAAAACTAAGAAATGTTATGCACGTACAAACTATTGTACTCACTGTCAAATGTAAAACATTAATTCCCCGATAAAGGGGGGAAAAGAGAAATAAAACTCCATTTAACATGAAAAAAAAAAAACGGGGTCAGGCAGTAGTGCAGCGGGTTAAGCAGCACATGTGGCACAAAGCGCAAGGACTGGCGTAAGGAACCTGGTTGAGCCCCCGGGTCCCCACCTGCAGGGAAGTCGTTTCTCAAATGCTGAAGCAGGTCTGCAGGTGTCTATCTTTCTCTACCCTCTCTGTCTTCCCCTCCTCTCTCCTTTTCTCTCTGTCCTATCCAACAACAAACAACATCATCAACAACAATAATAACCAAAACAAGGCTACAATAACAATAACAATAAAAAAGGGGGGAAATGGCCTCCAGGAGCAGTGGACTCAGGGTGCAGGCACAGGGTCCCAGCAAGAACACTGGAGGCACAAATAAATAAATGAAAAAAAAACCAAACCCCTGCTTTGGATGACTCCCTGCTAATCTTGGAATCTTAATAATGAAAATCAAGCCCCTGGTCCCCACTCACAAGGAGAAAGCTTCATGAGTGGTGAAGCAGGGCTGCCATGCGACTCTCTGTCTCTTTTCTTCTCTATCTCCTCCTCGCCTCTTAATTTCTCTATTCAATAGTAAAATATTATTTTAAAAAAGATTTTCAAAAATTAGAGAAACAGCTGGTATCTTGCCACCAGGACACAAAGGAGTGTGGCTTGTCCCCTGCTCTCCCAACTATGGGCAGTGTGGGCACCACCAGGTCATGTCACTGTGATTCCCGGAGCGACCACTGGAACACCCAGGCTCAATCTGGGGTTTCCCCCTAGCCTGCCCTGGTCTTGTCAAGGTCATGTCCTAACGAGAGCTGCTCAAGTGTGGGGGGCAGGGGCCCTCAGGGAAGTCTCTACACCCCAACACTGGGCCTGAGTGAAGGTACTTTAGGACTAGGAGATGGAGGGATGGGCCAGGAGTCCAGAAAATACTAACAGGGACCCTTGCCCAGTGTCAGTTGGAGGGGTGGGGGAGGGGTGGCCAGTCATCAGAACCCAGAGGCTGGGAGGGAGGCCCAGGATTGGAGGAGGCCAGCTGGTGATCCAGGCATGATGTCACATGGGGTCTAGGCAACCAACCCAGACACAGCACAGCCAGACCAGAGAGTCAGGGCAAGATGCAGTGCTGTGTGCCTAGATGTAGGAATAGGAGCCACCGGGGGCGCCCCGCTGAGTGCAGGTGTGCAGGACCTCGTGACTGGCTTAGTCACCAGTGGAAAAGAGTGACAGACATGCTCCCTGGAAGAAAGAGAAGGGTAACTGTGCCCCCCCCCCCCAGCCAAACGTTCTGCTCTCAAAGCCACACTGAGGCCACTGGACGTGTGTGTGTGTGTGTGTGTGTGTGTGTGTGTGTGTGTGTGTGTGTCCGCCCACTGAGAGAGGACGTGACTGAGAGGAGGGTTCTGGCCTCACCCCAAGTCTAGGGCTGACTAGAAACAAGGAGTGTGAGGGCACCTTTGTGGCCCGATGGGGGTCTACTGGCTACTCAAAGTGTCTATCATCCCAGGCACATGAGTAGCAGACATACAGCGGCTCAGTGGTGGCTCCCTCTGTCTCTGTCTCTGCAGATGGCCGCAGGGAACACACGGGACTTAGAGAAGGACTCGCCAGACTGCCTGAGCCCATGTGAGACCACAGGGCAGGTACCTCAGACCGGAAAAGAAGCTGAGCCCTCCCTGGAGGCATATATGGCCCTGCAAGTTTCCCAGGACAATATGGGAGTGCCTGACGCCCAGGGAAGGCGGCAGCCTCCTCCCAAACCCCCACGTAGGAACAAGGGCAGAGTCATCTGGTACTCAGGGTCCTGTCCTTACAGTGACTGGCCCCCTCTCCTAGAGGACCAACCTCAGGTCGGGCCAGGTCCCCAGGAGCCTGAAGGGGAACTGCAACCTGTGCAGCAGGTGAGCACCTGTCACTTCCTGAACCCACAGGCCCTCTCTGCCCCTGAGCCCAGGGGCACCTGAACCCCAAACAGGCCATGTGGCATGTCTCCTGCTGTCTTGGCTCTGGGTGGTGCTGGGCTGAATACAGGTCACCTCATGATTTGGGGACTCATGGGGCTTGTGACCTCATCTAAGCTTCATCTGGTGAGAGTTGATTCAAGGACAGAGATGGAAAGAGATAGAGAGACGGGAGAGAGCAAAGAGGGAAGGAAAGACACCATAGCCAAGGAGCTTCCTCCTCTGAGAGAGTCCCAGCTCCACAGCCCCCAATCCTTCCCACACCCCCACCCACACACACACACTGACAGGAAAGAAACACACTAGCCAGGAGGGCTATTTTGTTGACACCAAAGCTTCTCACAACTGACTCCTAGCAGTGACTCCCCAGTCTTATGCCACTCTGCCCATTGAAGCCTTTGTCCACACCTTGACTTCCTGGGTGTTGCTGAGGTCACAATGGCTGAGGGGTGGGCAGGAAGAATAAGGCTGAGGCCTCTGTGGTCCCCCAACAAGACTGGATGCACTGTGGGCTGAGTCGGGGCACTAAGTCCCTTGGGGGAGAAATCTACTATCAGAGCTTCTCCTTGCGGATGGCCACAGGAAAAGGGACACATGGAGGATGAGGGGTGGGAGGCCCTGGGTGAGAATCTTTCAGAGCATGTGCTACCTACCCTCCTCACAGTCAGTTATGACACGGGACCTGTTGACACTAGGGCTTACGAGGAGCACTGACTCAGTCCTTGTCTCTGAAGATGACCACGGGGGACACACTGGACACAGGGGAGGACATGCCATGTGGCCTGATTCCCCCAAATACTGAAGAGCAGATGCAGCCCACCAGCAAGGAGGCTGAGTCCCCACTGGAGGCAAGTGTGACCCTGCTGAGTCCCCAGGACAATATGGGGGCCCTGTGGCCCAGGAAATGTAGCAGCCCCCTCCCAAGCCTCCTTGCAGGAACAAGGGCTGAGTTGTCTGGTACTCGGGGTCCTGCCCTTACAGGGACTGGCTCCCTCCCCTAGAGAACAACCCTTGGGAGTGGGAGGTGGATCCGGACCCCCGGAGTCTACAAAGGAGCTGCAACCTGTGCAGCACATGAGCACCTGTCTCTTCCTGAGCCCACAGGCCCTCTGCCACTAGGCCCTGTGAGACCTGATGCCCCGACCAGGACCGTGGCTTGTCTCCTGCTCTACTGGCTGTGGCTGGTTCTGGCTTGAACACAGACACAGGTCACTTCATGATTCTGGGCCTCATGGGGCCTGTGACCACATAAAGTTTCTCTTGAGAGAGCTGATATAAGGACAGAGATGGAAACACACACACACACACACACACACACACACACACATATAGAATGAGAGCGATATAGACAGAGTGTGTCTTCCTTCCAGGTGTCAGGCAAACCACAGATTAATTCCTAATTCTGGGGCCACCGGGTGGGTCATGCCATGTACACCTCAAAAGAGAATATCTGGGGGATGAGGGATTGGAGGACAGACAGAAAGACTCAACAGCCCTGGAGCTTCCTCCCCGGAAAGTTCAAGCTCTATCCCGCTCTCATGCACACACACAGGGCAAAGCAGCGCACTGACCAGGAGAGCTACTTTGTTGACTCCAAAGCTTTGCACAACTGACTCCTAGGAGTAACTCCTAACTCCCATGTCACTTTGCCCACTGAATCCTCTGTCCACACCCTCACTTCCTGGGATATAACACGGGATATAGATTGGATTGGGGAGTAGGGGGTGGGAAATGATGGTTCCCCCAAGGCTGAATAAGCTGTGGGCTGCATCGCAGGGTGAGAGAGATCCAAGTCTGCCATCAGAGGGTTTCCTTCCTTCAGGGGGGTGAGAACACATGGGAGGATCTGTGTGAGAGACAATGCTGGCAGAGAGAATGCTGCTGCCCTCCTCAGAGGGTCCCTCAGCTGATTATCTTTGATAAGTGGCATGTCCACACTAGGACCCATGAGGGTTAAAAACACAGGGGCTCATGAGGGGCAGAAACCCAGAGACTCGGGTTGGGGACAGTAACACCGTGTCTCAGGTTGGGCTCACTGTGTCCCTGTCTCTGCAGATGAACACAGGAGACACGCAAAACACAGAGGAAGACACGCCAGGCTGCCTGACCCCTTGTGAGACCTCTGGGCCGGTGCCTCCCACCAGAAAAGAAGCTGAGCCCTCCCTGGAGGCATATATGGCCCTGCAAGGTCCCCAGGACAATATGGGAGTGCCTGAGGCACAGGGAAGGTGTCAGCCTCCTCCCAAGCCCCCACGTAGGAACAAGGGCAGAGTTATCTGGTACTCAGGGTCCTGTCCTTACAGTGACTGGCCCCCTCAGCGAGAGAACCAACCTGAGGGTGGACCAGGACCCCAGCAGCCTGAAGGGGAACTGCAACCCGTGCAGCAGGTGAGCACCGGTCACTTCCTGAACCCACAGGCCCTCTGCCCCTGAGCCCAGGGGCACCTGAAGCCCAGACAAGATCCTTATGTCCTGGCTCTGAGTGGTGCTGGGTTGAATACAGGTCACTTCATGATTCTGAGCCTCACTGGGCTTGTGATCACACCTAAGCTTCAACTGGAGAGAGTTGATGCAAGGACAGAGATGGAAAGAGATAGACAGATGGGAGAGCGAAAGGAGAGAGGAAAGACACCATAGCCAAGGAGCTTCCTCCTCTGGGAGAGTCCCAGCTCCACAGCCCCCAACGCCTCCCACCCCACCACACACACATATACACCAAAGCAACACACTAGCCAAGAGGGCTATTTTGTTGACTACAAAGCTTTTCACAAATGACTCCTAGCAGTGACTCCCCAGTCCTATGGCACTCTGCCCATTGAAGCCTCTGTCCACACCCTCACATCCTGGGTGTTGGTGAGGTCACAATGGCTGAGGTGTGGGCAGGGAGACTAAGGCTGAGAGCTGTGTGGTCCCCAACAAGGCTGAATACACTGTGGGCTGAGTCGGGGTGCTAAGTCCCTTTGAGAACAAATCTACTATCAGTGCTTCTCCTGTGGATGGTCACAGGAAAATGGTCATATGGAGGATGAGGGGTGGGGGGCCATGGGTGAGAATCTCTCAGAGCATGTGGTGCTTGCCCGCCTCACAGTCAGCTAAGAAAGGGGACCGGGGGACACTAGGGCTTACAAGGGGCAATGACTATGTCCCTGTCTCTGCAGGTGATCATGGGGGACACACTGGACACAGGGGAGGACATGACAGGTGGCCTGAGTCCCCCTAATACCGAAGAGCAGATGCTCCTCACCAGCAAGGAAGCTGAGTGCCCGCTGGAGGCAAGTGTGGGCCTGCTGGATCCCCAGGACAATCTGAGGGCCCCAAGGCCCAGGGAAGGAAGTAGCCTCCTCCCAGGTTCCTTGCAGGCACAAGGGCACAGTTGTCTGGTACTGGGGTCCTGCTCATGGGGCTATGACCACTTATAAGCTTCTATTCAGAGAGTTGATACAAGGACAGAGATGGAAAGACAGAGACACACACAAAGATAGAAACAGAGAGAGAAGACGGAGAGAAACACACCACAGACCTGGAGCTTCCTCCCCGGGGATGGTTCTTTTAGCGTGCATGCACATATGCACACACACACACACACACACACACACACACACACACACACACACGCACACTCCATATTTGTCAGCAGTGCACTAATTAGGTGAGCTGTTTTATTGGCTCTCAAGCTCTTCACAAATACATGTGACACGTCAACCCAATGTCAGTCTGCACATTGAGGCCTCTGGCCACACCCTCAACTCCCTGGTATAGGTGAGTTGACAAAGGGGGTAACAGGAACAGTGTAGGGGCACTGGAGTCTCCACAAAGGCTGGATAGTCTGTGGGCTGAGTTGGAGTGCTAAGCCCCCATGGGGAGCAGGCTGCTGTCAGTCCTTCTCCCTCCTACAAGGGGAAAAGGGACACATGGGGAATGAGGGGTGGGGTTTCTGGTGAGAATCTTTCAGAGCCTGTGCTGCCTGCCCTTGCAGAGGGTCCCTCATCTGATTATCTTTGACAAGTGACATGTCCACACTAGGACTCATGAGGGGTAGAGACACAAAGGCTCAAGAGGGGCAGTAACACTGAGACTCAGGTTGGGCTCACTGTGTCCCTGTCTCTGCAGATGAACACAGGAGACACGCAAAACACAGAGGAAGACACGCCAGGCTGCCTGACCCCTTGTGAGACCTCTGGGCCGGTGCCTCCCACCAGAAAAGAAGCTGAGCCCTCCCTGGAGGCATATATGGCCCTGCAAGGTCCCCAGGACAATAAGGGAGTGCCTGAGGCCCAGGGAAGGTGTCAGCCTCCTCCCAAACCCCCACGTAGGAACAAGGGCAGAGTTATCTGGTACTCAGGGTCCTGTCCTTACAGTGACTGGCCCCCTCAGCGAGAGAACCAACCTGAGGGTGGACCAGGACCCCAGCAGCCTGAAGGGGAACTGCAACCCGTGCAGCAGGTGAGCACCGGTCACTTCCTGAACCCACAGGCCCTCTGCCCCTGAGCCCAGGGGCACCTGAAGCCCAGACAAGATCCTGATGTCCTGGCTCTGAGTGGTGCTGGGTTGAATACAGGTCACTTCATGATTCTGAGCCTCACTGGGCTTGTGATCACACCTAAGCTTCAACTGGAGAGAGTTGACGCAAGGACAGAGATGGAAAGAGATAGACAGATGGGAGAGCGAAAGGAGAGAGGAAAGACACCATAGCCAAGGAGCTTCCTCCTCTGGGAGAGTCCCAGCTCCACAGCCCCCAACGCCTCCCACCCCACCACACACACATACACACCAAAGCAACACACTAGCCAAGAGGGCTATTTTGTTGACTACATAGCTTTTCACAAATGACTCCTAGCAGTGACTCCCCAGTCCTATGGCACTCTGCCCATTGAAGCCTCTGTCCACACCCTCACATCCTGGGTGTTGGTGAGGTCACAATGGCTGAGGTGTGGGCAGGGAGACTAAGGCTGAGGGCTCTGTGGTCCCCAACAAGGCTGCATACACTGTGGGCTGAGTCGGGGTGCTAAGTCCCTTTGAGAACAAATCTACTATCAGTGCTTCTCCTGTGGATGGTCATAGGAAAATGGTCATATGGAGGATGAGGGGTGGGGGCCATGGGTGAGAATCTCTCAGAGCATGTGCTGCCTGCCCGCCTCACAGTCAGCTAAGACAGGGGACCTGGGGACACTAGGGCTTACAAGGGGCAGTGACTATGTCCCTGTCTCTGCAGGTGATCATGGGGGACACACTGGTCACAGGGGAGGACATGACAGGTGGCCTGAGTCCCCCTAATACCGAAGAGCAGATGCTCCCCACCAGCAAGGAAGCTGAGTGCCTGCTGGAGGCAAGTGTGGGCCTGCTGGATCCCCAGGACAATCTGAGGGCCCCAAGGCCCAGGGAAGGAAGTAGCCTCCTCCCAGGTTCCTTGCAGGCACAAGGGCACAGTTGTCTGGTACTGGGGTCATGACCACTTATAAGCTTCTATTCAGAGAGTTGATACAAGGACAGAGATGGAAAGACAGAGATACACACAAAGATAGAAACAGAGAGAGAAGACGGAGAGAAACACACCACAGACCTGGAGCTTCCTCCCCGGGGATGGTTCTTTTAGCATGCATGCACATACGCACACACACCCACACACACACACACACACACACACACACACACACACGCACACTCCATATTTGTCAGCAGTGCACTAATTAGGTGAGCTGTTTTATTGGCTCTCAAGCTCTTCACAAATACATGTGACACGTCAACCCAATGTCAGTCTGCACATTGAGGCCTCTGGCCACACCCTCAACTCCCTGGTATAGGTGAGTTGACAAAGGGGGTAACAGGAACAGTGTAGGGGCACTGGAGTCTCCACAAAGGCTGGATAGTCTGTGGGCTGAGTTGGAGTGCTAAGCCCCCATGGGGAGCAGGCTGCTGTCAGTCCTTCTCCCTCCTACAAGGGGAAAAGGGACACATGGGGAATGAGGGGTGGGGTTTCTGGTGAGAATCTTTCAGAGCCTGTGCTGCCTGCCCTTGCAGAGGGTCCCTCATCTGATTATCATTGACAAGTGACATGTCCACACTAGGACTCATGAGGGGTAGAGACACAGAGGCTCAAGAGGGGCAGTAACACTGAGACTCAGGTTGGCCTCACTGTGTCCCTGTCTCTGCAGATGAACACAGGAGACACGCAAAACACAGAGGAAGACACGCCAGGCTGCCTGACCCCTTGTGAGACCTCTGGGCCGGTGCCTCCCACCAGAAAAGAAGCTGAGCCCTCCCTGGAGGCATATATGGCCCTGCAAGGTCCCCAGGACAATATGGGAGTGCCTGAGGCCCAGGGAAGGTGTCAGCCTCCTCCCAAGCCCCCACGTAGGAACAAGGGCAGAGTTATCTGGTACTCAGGGTCCTGTCCTTACAGTGACTGGCCCCCGCAGGGAGAGAACCAACCTGAGCGTGGGCCAGGACCCCAGCAGCCTGAAGGGGAACTGCAACCCGTGCAGCAGGTGAGCACCGGTCACTTCCTGAACCCTCAGGCCCTCTGCCCCTGAGCCCAGGGGCACCTGAAGCCCAGACATGTCACGTGGCTTGTTTCCTACTGTCCTGGCTCTGGGTGGTGCTGGGTTAAATACAGGTCCCGTCATGATTCTGGACCTCATTAGGCTTGTGACCACATCTCAGTCTCATCTGGAGAGAGTTGATTCAAGGACAGAGATGGAAAGAGACAGAGAGACGGGAGAGAGCAAAGAGGGAAGGAAAGACACCATAGCCAAGGAGCTTCCTCCTCTGGGAGAGTCCCAGCTCCCCCTCAGGCTCCCTCCCCACCCGACCCCCACACACCCCACCTCCCCACACACACACACACACAGGACAACAACACACTTGCCAGGAGAGAGATTTCCTTGACTCCAAAGCTTTAAACAACTGACCCCTCGCACTGTCTCCCAGTCCTATGGCACTCTGCCCACTGAAGCCTCTGTCCACACCCTCACATCCTGGGTGTTGGTGTGGTCACCATGCCAAGAGGGTGGACTTGGAGGAGAAGGCTGAGGGCTCTGTGGTCCCCCACAAGACTGGATACAATGTGGGCTCCGTCAGGGTGCTCAGTACCTTGGAGGAGAAATCTGCTATCAGTGCTTCTCCTTGCAGATGGCCACAGAGAAAGGGCCACATGGAGAAGGAGGGGTGGGGGCCCTGGGTGAGACTCTTTCAGAGTATATGCTGCCTGCCCCCCACACAGTCAGCTATAACACGGGTCCTGTGGACACTAGAGCTTACGAGGGGCAGTGACTCTGTCTATGTCTCTACAGATGATCATGAGAAACACAAGGGAGGACATGCCAGGTGGCCTGAGTCCCCCTAATACTGAAGAGCAGGTGCTCCCCAACAGCAAGGGAGCTGAGTCCCTGCTGGAGGCAAGTACAATATGGACAATTGTCCCCCAGGACAATATGGGGGCCCCAAGGCTCAGGGAAGATAGCAGCCCCCTCCCAAGCCTCCTTGCAGGAACAAGGGCTGAGTTGTCTGGTACTAGGGGTCCTGCCCTTACAGTGACTGGCTCCCTCCCGTGGAGAACAAGCCTCAGGGGGTGGGGAAGGACCCCAGGAGCCTAAAGAGGAGCTGCAACCTGTGCAGCATGTGAGCACCTGTCACTTCCTGAACCCACAGGCCCTCTGCCACTAAGCCCTGTGGGACCTGATGCCCAGACAAGCAGTGCGGCTTATCCTCTGCTCTGCAGGCTGTGGCTTTTTCTGGGCTGAACATAGGTCACTTCATGGTTGTGGGCCTCATGGGGCCATGACCACTTATAAGGTTCTATTCAGAGAATTTATATAGCACTGAGATAGAAAGAGAGACACACAGAGAGAGAAACAGAGAGAGAGAGGACAGATAAAAAGACACCACAGCCCTGGAGCTTCCTCCACTGAGAGGGTCCGTTGTGCACGCACACAGGGAACACACACACACACACACAGACAGACACACACACACAGACAGACACACACACACACAGGTTTAAGAAGTGCACTACTTAGGTGAGCTGTTTGATTGGCTCTCAAGCTCTTCACATAGAAGTGACTACTCAGCTCAATGTCACTCTGCCCATTGAACATCTGTCCACACCCTCCCCACCTTGGGGTGGGTGAGGTCAAAACAGGGTAACAGGAGCAGGGTAGGGGCACTGGAGTCTCCCCAAAGGCTGGATAATCTGTGGACTGAATTGGAGTGCTAAGCCCCCTTGTGGAGCAGGCTACTGTCAGTCCTTCTCCCTCCTACAGGGGGGAAAGGGACACATGAGGAATGAGGGGTGGGGTTTCTGGGTGAGAATCTTTCAGAGCATGTGCTGTCTGCCCTCCTCAGCTGATTATCTTTGACAAGTGATGTGTCCACACTAGGACTCATGAGGGGTAGAAACACAGGGGCTCAGGAGGGGCAGAAACACAGAGACTCAGGTTGGGCTCACTGTGTCCCTGTCTCTGCAGATGAACACAGGGGACACGCAGGACACTGAGGGGGACACACCAGGTGACCTGAGCCCATTTGACACTAAGAAGCAGATACCCCCCACCAGGTATCCTTGTGGAGTGGAGTGCTGGGGCACTGGGTGTCCTGGGCCAGCCTCAGAAGCTCCTCTGCCTGGAACCAAGTGACTCTGCCCTTGTTCCCGTGTGGGGACTTGGTGGTAGGCTGCCACGTTCTCTGGGCCTTGAGGGCTCAGCTCCCCCACCAGGGAGCTGAGCCCTCCCTGGAGGCATCCCTGCTGGGTGCCCAGGACAATATGGGAGCCCCTGAGGTCCAGGGAAGGTGGCAGCCCCCTCTGAAGGCCACATGCAGGAACAAGGGCAGAGTCATCTGGGACCCGGGATCCTGCACTCACAGTGATTGGTCACCTCCCTTGGAGGACAGGCTTCAGGAGAGGCCAGGTCAAAAGGAGCCTGAAAAGGAGCTGCAGAGCAGGCAGCAGGTGAGCACTTCCTGAGCACACAGGCTCTCTGCCTCTGGGCCCAGGGGGACCTGATCCCCAGGCAGTAAACTCGCAGCCTCAGGCTGAGCTTCCTGGGTCCCTGTCTCTGCAGATGACCTCAGGGGACAAGGAGGATGCAGAGGGGGGCATACCACGTTGTCTGTGCCCTTGTGAAACCATCAGGAAAATACCCCCCATCACCATGGATGCTGAGCACCACCCCTTCAAGGCCAGTATGGCCCTGCTGGGTCCTCAGGATGAGACACTCAAGGCCCAGAGAACGTGGCAGCCTACCACCAAGTCCCCACACGGGAACAAGGGCAGAGTCACTTGGTTCCAGGCAGAGGAGCTTCTGAGGCTGGCCCAGGACACCCAGTGCCCCAGCACTCCACTCCACAACATTCAGCTGGCTCTGCTCAGGGGTGAGATGTGGGGCTTACTGGAGCACACAGGGTGGGAGGCTCTCAGAGGAACTGAGCTGGAGTTGTGTCACAGAGACTCATCCTGACCCCTCAGGGTTAAATGGGAAAGTCCTAGAGGAGGGCAGTCAGTGCTCTGAAAGCTGGGGGTGTGGGGGTGCTGAGTCAGCAAGGGCAGCACCTGGGCAAGGCTGACCTCTGACCCTCTCCTCTGCAGAGTGCCCCCCTGCTCCTGAGCTGCCAATTCTGGCTGTGGCCCCAGAGCCACCCCCCATGGAAGTTGCCCCCCCATCTGAAGAGGTCTGCTGCCTGTGGTTCATTCAAATTCTACTTTACCTCTTGTGGAACTTGGTGTTCTCTTAATGCGGTCTGAATAAAGTGTTGTTCTATGGACCTGGGTGCTGGTAGTCACAAGCCACCATGCTCCACTCCACACAGAGTCACAGAATATTCCATGACACTGCTGATCCCAAAAGGAGCCTCTGAGTCTAGAGCAACACACCCACTCCTGTCTCCCTAGACCCTCCTCCATCAGCCCCCTGACCTGCTGAAAGGCTGACCCAGCCCAGCCTCACTGCTCTCTGAATCCCACACACCCCTTCTGTCCACTCCCCTGAGGAACAGCCTGGTCCTGCTTGGGGACAGAGGTGGGCAGTCTGCAGAGTGGCTGCTCTCCAGGAGCACAGAGCTGTCCTTTTCAGGGAGCACCTCAGGTCCTCAGAGACCTGGAGTGGCTCCATGGGGGAGCAGCCCCATGGTTACAGTGCCTGGGGATGTGACCTCAGGGCGGTCACTGTAGCACACAGAGGGGCCACAGGAGGGGCTGGGAGTGCAGAGTTTTTGCAAGGCCAGCCATCAAACCTCTCCACTGCCGCCCCCCTCCACCAGTAAGCGGCCTGCTGGTTGGCAACTCACATCACTGCACCGAGTCCAGTCAGTGGGCAGGTCATCTCATGAGGCAGCTGGGAGGCCAGGACAGGACTTGTGTAACCACTCCTGCACCCCATCCTTGGCCCCTGGGGGGACTCCTATCTTCTGGGCCCTGTGGCCTCCAGGAGATGAGCTGTCACCTCTCAGGACACTGTCACCTCCTAGCAGGAGGAAGTCCTCACTCAGCCCTGCTGCCTGCTCTCAGCTAAGTTAGAACATTATTCCTTTCCCTCCATGTGACCCCAGTTGACCCCAGCCACCATGGGATGGTTGGGACTGCCACATGTAGGTGCGGTCACCATGGGTCTGGACTTGTGGGAAGGGGTCATTGGAACCTCACAGTGTAACAACTCACAAAGAAAATGTAGGGCCCTTCTCTGCACCAAACAGAGACCATCACACACAGTCAGAGCATAGGTTGACTTGCTAAAAATCTACCAAGGCCAGGAGTCGGGTGGTAGGGCAGCGGGTTATTTGCAGCGGGTTATTAGCGCAATGCAAGGACTGTAGTAAGGATCTTGGTTCAAGCCCCTGACTCCCCACCTGCAGGGGAGTCACTTCACAAGCAGTGAAGCAGCTCTGCAGGTGTCTATCTCTCTCTCCTCCTGTCTTCTCCTTTCTCCATTTCTCTTCTATCCAACAATGACAAAAGTAAGAACTACAACAATAAAACAAGGGCAACAAAAGGGAATAAATATTTTTTTAAAATCTATCAAAGCCTCAAATTGTTGTCACAGAAGGAGAGTATGCTCGTGTTTTGAGGAATATTTCAATTTCAGATAAAAGAGCTCTCTTAACCAGTGGGCTGGTGTGTGTGTGTGTGTGTGTGTGTGTGTGTGTGTGTGTGTGTGTGTAGTCCAGGTGTGGGGAACACATGAAAGGGAGGATGAGAAAAGGAGAAGCAAAGAGTGTACATGCCATCTACTTCTTCCCGGGAGGAACTGGCCTGGACAAAATAATTAAATTTTTTAAATTACTCATACTTGTTCATACATTTAAGAAATACTAACACTGCCTGTGAGTTCATGGTTGTTGCCCAGTGGAGTTGAAAGTAAGATCCTAGGGGCCAGGAGGTAGCGCACACATAGTACAAAGCACAAGGGCCCACACACGAATCCCGGTTTCAGCTCCTGGTGCCCCAACTGCAGGGAGGTTGCCTCCGCAAGTGTCTATCTCTCTCCCTCTCTATCTTCCCCTCGCTCAGCTCTCAATTTCTCTATGTCCTATAAAAAAAGGGGGGGGGGAAATGGCCTCAAAAGCAGTAGATATGTAGTATAGGCATTGAGCCCTATCAATAACCCTGAAGGCAAAAAAAAAAAACAACAAAGTAATATTCCAATTTTAAGTGCAGCAGCCTGTCCCAATCCATCTGCATATATACTATTCTTGTCAACATGACAAGGGGTAAATCAGGGACTTCTGACTATGGCAAGATATTAATTTTTTAATGGCACTAAGAATAAGAGTTTCTTTTCTTTTTCTTATTTTATTTTTCCCTTTTGTTGCCCTTGTTTATCGTTGTTCTTATTATTGGTATTGCTGTTGTTGTTGTTGAACAGGAAAGAGATTAATCAAAAGAGGAGGAGAAGACAGAGATGGGGAGAGAAAGATAGACACCTCCAGACCTGCTTCACCACTGTGAAGCAAACCCCCTGCAGATGGGGAACCGGGGGCTTGAACCGGGATACTGATGTTGCAACATGCACTTTTTAACATGTGCGTTAAACATGCTGCGCCACCACCCAGCTCCCATTAATTAATTTCTATAGCAACAAACATTGTTGGACAACAGGATCCTGCCCTTGTTTAAGTAAACACATACACACACACACACACACACACAAACACACAATGCATAAGCTGGGAGATGAATGCGTCTTATTTTTTTTGTTAAAGGATGACAGAATACAAATACCTAGACATTCAATAAATGTACTTTACCTTTCTATGAATTAGACTGGTAGTGAAACATCTACTAGGGAATTCAAAGGGTATCGTGTGTACCCACCAAATTATCAGTTCTAAACATGATACATCTATTTACAAAAGTAGCATATGAAATACAAAGATGACAAAGACTAGAGTCCATAAAGGTCTTTGTTTCATTGGGAAACTGAATTAGGGAACTAACGTGGGTACAGTGCACAATTTTCTCCATCCTAAAAAAAAAAAAAAAAAAAAAAATTTTCTCCATCCTAACATCATCTTCATTTAAATAAGCCCATATTACCAGAAATTAGCCTTCTGAGCACACACTGTCTTGCCTTACTCAGAAAAAGGCTAGTTAATGGACCTTCTCTATGATCCTGCAATTCCTCTCCTGGGATTACATGCTAAGCAACCCAACATACCCATCCAAAATGATCTGTGTATAACTATGTTCATAGCAGCACAATTTATAATAGCCAAAACCTGTAAGCAGCCCAGGTGTCCAACAACAGATGAGAGTGACTGAGCAAGTTATGGTATAGATACACAATGGAATACTACTCAGCTATTAAAAATAGTGATTTCACTGTTGTTAGCCCATCTTGGATGGAGCCTGAAGAAATCAAGTTAAGTGAAATGACTCAGAAAGACAAGGATGAATATGGGATGATCTCACTCTCAGGCAGAAGTTGGAAAACAAGATCAGAAGAGAAAAAAAAGTAGAACCTGAACTGGAGTTGGTGTGTTTCACCAAAGTAAAAGTCTCTGGGGTGGGTGGTGGGGACAGTACAGGTCCTGGAAAAGGATGACAGAAGACCTAGTGGGGGTTGTAATGTTACATGGAAAACTAAGAAATGTTATGCACGTACAAACTATTGTACTCACTGTCAAATGTAAAACATTAATTCCCCGATAAAGGGGGGAAAAGAGAAAAAAACTCCATTTAACATGAAAAAAAAAAACGGAGTCAGGCAGTAGTGCAGCAGGTTAAGCAGCACATGTGGCACAAAGCACAAGGACTGGCGTAAGGAACCTGGTTGAGCCCCCGGGTCCCCACCTGCAGGGGAGTCGTTTCTCAAATGCTGAAGCAGGTCTGCAGATGTCTATCTTTCTCTACCCTCTCTGTCTTCCCCTCCTCTGTCCTTTTCTCTCTGTCCTATCCAACAACAAACAACATCATCAACAACAATAATAACCACAACAAGGCTACAATAACAATAACAATAAAAAAGGGGGGGAAATGGCCTCCAGGAGCAGTGGACTCAGGGTGCAGGCACAGGGTCCCAGCAAGAACACTGGAGGCACAAATAAATAAATGAAAAAAAAACCAAACCGCTGCTTTGGATGACTCCCTGCTAATCTTGGAATCTTGATAATGAAAATCAAGCCCCTGGTCCCCACTCACAAGGAGAAAGCTTCATGAGTGGTGAAGCAGGGCTGCCATGCGACTCTCTGTCTCTTTTCTTCTCTATCTCCTCCTCGCCTCTTAATTTCTCTATTCAATAGTAAAATATTATTTTAAAAAAGATTTTCAAAAATTAGAGAAACAGTTGGTATCTTGCCACCAGGACACAAAGGAGTGTGGCTTGTCCCCTGCTCTCCCAACTATGGGCAGTGTGGGCACCACCAGGTCATGTCACTGTGATTCCCGGAGCGAGCACTGGAACACCCAGGCTCAATCTGGGGTTTCCCCCTAACCTGCCCTGGTCTTGTCAAGGTCATGTCCTAAGGAGAGCTGCTCAAGTGTGTGGGGCAGGGGCCCTCAGGGGAGTCTCTATACCCCAACACTGGGCCTGAGTGAAGGTACTTTAGGACTAGGAGATGGAGGGATGGGCCAGGAGTCCAGAAAATACTAACAGGGACCCTTGCCCAGTGTCAGTTGGAGTGGTAGGGGTGGGGTGGCCAGTCATCAGAACCCAGAGGCTGGGAGGGAGGCCCAGGATTGGAGGAGGCCAGCTGGTGATCCAGGCATGATGTCACATGGGGTCTAGGCAACCAACCCAGACACAGCACAGCCAGACCAGAGAGTCAGGGCAAGATGCAGTGCTGTGTGCCTAGATGTAGGAATAGGAGCCACCGGGGGCGCCCCGCTGAGTGCAGGTGTGCAGGACCTCGTGACTGGCTTAGTCACCAGTGGAAAAGAGTGACAGACATGCTCCCTGGAAGAAAGAGAAGGGTAACTGTGCCCCCCCCACCCAAACGTTGTGCTCTCAAAGCCACACTGAGGCCACTGGACATGTGTGTGTGTGTGTGTGTGTATGTTTGTGTATGTGTGTGTGTGTGTGTCCGCCCACTGAGAGAGGACGAGACTGAGAGGAGGGTTCTGGCCTCACCCGAAGTCTAGGGCTGACTAGAAACAAGGAGTGTGAGGGCACCTTTGTGGCCCGATGGGGGTCTACTGGCTACTCAAAGTGTTTATCATCCCAGGCACATGAGTAGCAGACACACAGAGGCTCAGGGGTGGCTCCCTCTGTCTCTGTCTCTGCAGATGGCCACAGGGAACACACGGGACTTAGAGAAGGAATCGCCAGGCTGCCTGAGCCCTTGTGAGACCACAGGGCAGGTACCTCAGACCGGAAAAGAAGCTGAGCCCTCCCTGGAGGCATATATGGCCCTGCAAGTTTCCCAGGACAATATGGGAGTGCCTGACGCCCAGGGAAGGCGGCAGCCTCCTCCCAAACCCCCACGTAGGAACAAGGGCAGAGTCATCTGGTACTCAGGGTCCTGTCCTTACAGTGACTGGCCCCCTCTCCTAGAGGACCAACCTCAGGTCGGGCCAGGTCCCCAGGAGCCTGAAGGGGAACTGCAACCTGTGCAGCAGGTGAGCACCTGTCACTTCCTGAACCCACAGGCCCTCTGCCCCTGAGCCCAGGGGCACCTGAAGCCCAAACAGGCCATGTGGCATGTCTCCTGCTGTCCTGGCTCTGGGTGGTGCTGGGCTGAATACAGGTCACCTCATGATTTGGGGACTCATGGGGCTTGTGACCTCATCTAAGCTTCATCTGGTGAGAGTTGATTCAAGGACAGAGATGGAAAGAGATAGAGAGACGGGAGAGAGCAAAGAGGGAAGGAAAGACACCATAGCCGTGGAGCTTCCTCCTCTGAGAGAGTCCCAGCTCCACAGCCCCCAATCCTTCCCACTCCCCCACCCACACACACACACTGACAGGAAAGAAACACACTAGCCAGGAGGGCTATTTTGTTGACACCAAAGCTTCTCACAACTGACTCCTAGCAGTGACTCCCCAGTCTTATGCCACTCTGCCCATTGAAGCCTTTGTCCACACCTTGACTTCCTGGGTGTTGCTGAGGTCACAATGGCTGAGGGGTGGGCAGGAAGAATAAGGCTGAGGCCTCTGTGGTCCCCCAACAAGACTGGATGCACTGTGGGCTGAGTCGGGGCACTAAGTCCCTTGGGCGAGAAATCTACTATCAGAGCTTCTCCTTGCGGATGGCCACAGGAAAAGGGACACATGGAGGATGAGGGGTGGGAGGTCCTGGGTGAGAATCTTTCAGAGCATGTGCTACCTACCCTCCTCACAGTCAGTTATGACACGGGACCTGTTGACACTAGGGCTTACGAGGGGCAGTGAATCAGTCCTTGTCTCTGAAGATGACCACGGGGGACACACTGGACACAGGGGAGGACGTGCCATGTGGCCTGATTCCCCCAAATACTGAAGAGCAGATGCAGCCCACCAGCAAGGAGGCTGAGTCCCCACTGGAGGCAAGTGTGACCCTGCTGAGTCCCCAGGACAATATGGGGGCCCTGTGGCCCAGGAAATGTAGCAGCCCCCTCCCAAGCCTCCTTGCAGGAACAAGGGCTGAGTTGTCTGGTACTCGGGGTCCTGCCCTTACAGGGACTGGCTCCCTCCCCTGGAGAACAAGCCTTGGGAGTGGGAGGTGGATCCGGACCCCCGGAGTCTACAAAGGAGCTGCAACCTGTGCAGCACATGAGCACCTGTCTCTTCCTGAGCCCACAGGCCCTCTGCCACTAGGCCCTGTGAGACCTGATGCCCCGACCAGGACCGTGGCTTGTCTCCTGCTCTACTGGCTGTGGCTGGTTCTGGCTTGAACACAGACACAGGTCACTTCATGATTCTGGGCCTCATGGGGCCTGTGGCCACATAAAGTTTCTCTTGACAGAGCTGATATAAGGACAGAGATGGAAAGACACACACACACACACACACACACACACAAACACACACACACACACACACACACACACACAGAATGAGAGCGATATAGACAGAGTGTGTCTTCCTTCCAGGTGTCAGGCAAACCACAGATTAATTCCTAATTCTGGGGCCACCGGGTGGGTCATGCCATGTACACCTCAAAAGAGAATATCTGGGGGATGAGGGATTGGAGGACAGACAGAAAGACTCAACAGCCCTGGAGCTTCCACCCCGGAAAGTTCAAGCTCTATCCCGCTCTCATGCACACACACAGGGCAAAGCAGCGCACTGACCAGGAGAGCTACTTTGTTGACTCCAAAGCTTTGCACAACTGACTCCTAGGAGTAACTCCTCCCATGTCACTTTGCCCACTGAATCCTCTGTCCACACCCTCACTTCCCGGGATATAACACGGGATATAGATTGGATTGGGGAGTAGGGGGTGAGAAATGATGGTTCCCCCAAGGCTGAATAAGCTGTGGGGTGCATCGCGGGGCGAGAGAGATCCAAGTCTGCCATCAGAGGGTCTCCTTCCTTCAGGGGGGTGGGAACACATGGGAGGATCTGTGTGAGAGACTATGCTGGCAGAGAGAATGCTGCTGCCCTCCTCAGAGGGTCCCTCAGCTGATTATCTTTGATAAGCGGCATGTCCACACAAGGACCCATGAGGGTTAAAAACACAGGGGCTCATGAGGGGCAGAAAACCAGAGACCCGGGTTGGGGGCAGTAACACCGAGACTCAGGTTGGGCTCACTGTGTCCCTGTCTCTGCAGATGAACACAGGAGACACGCAAAACACAGAGGAAGACACGCCAGGCTGCCTGACCCCTTGTGAGACCTCTGGGCCGGTGCCTCCCACCAGAAAAGAAGCTGAGCCCTCCCTGGAGGCATATATGGCCCTGCAAGGTCCCCAGGACAATATGGGAGTTCCTGAGGCCCAGGGAAGATGTCAGCCTCCTCCCAAGCCCCCACGTAGGAACAAGGGCAGAGTTATCTGGTACTCAGGGTCCTGTCCTTACAGTGACTGGCCCCCTCACCGAGAGAACCAACCTGAGCGTGGGCCAGGACCCCAGCAGCCTGAAGGGGAACTGCAACCTGTGCAGCCGGTGAGCACCGGTCACTTCCTGAACCCACAGGCCCTCTGCCCCTGAGCCCAGGGGCACCTGAAGCCCAGACAAGATCCTGATGTCCTGGCTCTGAGTGGTGCTGGGTTGAATACAGGTCACTTCATGATTCTGAGCCTCACTGGGCTTGTGATCACACCTAAGCTTCAACTGGAGAGAGTTGATGCAAGGACAGAGATGGAAAGAGATAGAGAGATGGGAGAGCGAAAGGAGAGAGGAAAGACACCATAGCCAAGGAGCTTCCTCCTCTGGGAGAGTCCCAGCTCCACAGCCCCCAATGCCTCCCACCCCACCACACACACATACACACCAAAGCAACACACTAGCCAAGAGGGCTATTTTGTTGACTCCAAAGCTTTTCACAAATGACTCCTAGCAGTGACTCCCCAGTCCTATGGCACTCTGCCCATTGAAGCCTCTGTCCACACCCTCACATCCTGGGTGTTGGTGAGGTCACAATGGCTGAGGTGTGGGCAGGGAGACTAAGGCTGAGGGCTCTGTGGTCCCCAACAAGGCTGCATACACTGTGGGCTGAGTCGGGTGCTAAGTCCCTTTGAGAACAAATCTACTATCAGTGCTTCTCCTGTGGATGGTCACAGGAAAATGGTCATATGGAGGATGAGGGGTAGGGGGCCATGGGTGAGAATCTCTCAGAGCATGTGCTGCCTGCCCGCCTCACAGTCAGCTAAGACAGGGGACCTGGGGACACTAGGGCTTACAAGGGGCAGTGACTATGTCCCTGTCTCTGCAGGTGATCATGGGGGACACACTGGACACAGGGGAGGACATGACAGGTGGCCTGAGTCCCCCTAATACCGAAGAGCAGATGCTCCCCACCAGCAAGGAAGCTGAGTGCCCGCTGGAGGCAAGTGTGGGCCTGCTGGATCCCCAGGACAATCTGAGGGCCCCAAGGCCCAGGGAAGGAAGTAGCCTCCTCCCAGGTTCCTTGCAGGCACAAGGGCAGAGTAGTCTGGTACTGGGGTCATGACCACTTATAAGGTTCTATTCAGAGAGTTGATACAAGGACAGAAATGGAAAGACAGAGACACACACAAAGATAGAAACAGAGAGAGAAGACGTAGAGAAACACACCACAGACCTGGAGCTTCCTCCCCGGGGACGGTTCTTTTAGCGTGCATGCACATACGCACACACGCAGGCACACACGCGCACACACACTACATATTTGTCAGCAGTGCATTAATTAGGTGAGCTGTTTTATTGGCTCTCAAGCTCTTCACAAATACATGTGACATGTCAACCCAATGTCAGTCTGCACATTGAGGCCTTTGGCCACACCCTCACCTCCCTGGTATAGGTGAGTTGACAAAGGGGGTAACAGGAACAGGGTAGGGGCACTGGAGTCTCCACAAAGGCTGGATAGTCTGTGGGCTGAGTTGGAGTGCTAAGCCCCCATGGGGAGCAGGCTGCTGTCAGTCCTTCTCCCTCCTACAAGGGGAAAAGGGACACATGGGGAATGAGGGGTGGGGTTTCTGGTGAGAATCTTTCAGAGCCTGTGCTGCCTGCCCTTGCAGAGGGTCCCTCATCTGATTATCATTGACAAGTGACATGTCCACACTAGGACTCATGAGGGGTAGAAACACAGAGGCTCAAGAGGGGCAGTAACACCGAGACTCAGGTTGGGCTCACTGTGTCCCTGTCTCTGCAGATGAACACAGGAGACACGCAAAACACAGAGGAAGACACGCCAGGCTGCCTGACCCCTTGTGAGACCTCTGGGCCGGTGCCTCCCACCAGAAAAGAAGCTGAGCCCTCCCTGGAGGCATATATGGCCCTGCAAGGTCCCCAGGACAATATGGGAGTTCCTGAGGCCCAGGGAAGGTGTCAGCCTCCTCCCAAGCCCCCACATAGGAACAAGGGCAGAGTTATCTGGTACTCAGGGTCCTGTCCTTACAGTGACTGGTCCCCTCACCGAGAGAACCAACCTGAGGGTGGGCCAGGACCCCAGCAGCCTGAAGGGGAACTGCAACCCATGTAGCAGGTGAGCACCGGTCACTTCCTGAACCCACAGGCCCTCTGCCCCTGAGCCCAGGGGCACCTGAAGCCCAGACATGCCACGTGGCTTGTCTCCTACTGTCCTGGCTCTGGGTGGTGCTGGGTTAAATACAGGTCCCGTCATGATTCTGGACCTCATTAGGCTTGTGACCACATCTCAGTCTCATCTGGAGAGAGTTGATTCAAGGACAGAGATGGAAAGAGACAGAGAGACGGGAGAGAGCAAAGAGGGAAGGAAAGACACCATAGCCAAGGAGCTTCCTCCTCTGGGAGAGTCCCAGCTCCCCCTCAGGCTCCCTCCCCACCCGACCCCCACACACCCCACCTCCCCACACACACACACACAGGACAACAACACTCTTGCCAGGAGAGAGATTTCCTTCACTCCAAAGCTTTAAACAACTGACCCCTCGCACTGTCTCCCAGTCCTATGGCACTCTGCCCACTGAAGCCTCTGTCCACACCCTCACATCCTGGGTGTTGGTGTGGTCACCATGCCAAGAGGGTGGACTTGGAGGAGAAGGCTGAGGGCTCTGTGGTCCCCCACAAGACTGGATACAATGTGGGCTCCGCTAGGGTGCTCAGTACCTTGGGGGAGAAATCTGCTATCAGTGCTTCTCCTTGCAGATGGCCACAGAGAAAGGGCCACATGGAGAAGGAGGGGTGGGGGCCCTGGGTGAGACTCTTTCAGAGTATATGCTGCCTGCCCCCCACACAGTCAGCTATAACACGGGTCCTGTGGACACTAGAGCTTACGAGGGCCAGTGACTCTGTCTATGTCTCTACAGATGATCATGAGAAACACAAGGGAGGACATGCCAGGTGGCCTGAGTCCCCCTAATACTGAAGAGCAGGTGCTCCCCAACAGCAAGGGAGCTGAGTCCCTGCTGGAGGCAAGTACAATATGGACAATTGTCCCCCAGGACAATATAGGGGCCCCAAGGCTCAGGGAAGATAGCAGCCCCCTCCCAAGCCTCCTTGCAGGAACAAGGGCTGAGTTGTCTGGTACTAGGGGTCCTGCCCTTACAGTGACTGGCTCCCTCCCGTGGAGAACAAGCCTCAGGGGGTGGGGAAGGACCCCAGGAACCTAAAGAGGAGCTGCAACCTGTGCTGCATGTGAGCACCTGTCACTTCCTGAACCCACAGGCCCTCTGCCACTAAGCCCTGTGGGACCTGATGCCCAGACAAGCAGTGCGGCTTATCCTCTGCTCTGCAGGCTGTGGCTTTTTCTGGGCTGAACATAGGTCACTTCATGGTTGTGGGCCTCATGGGGCCATGACCACTTATAAGGTTCTATTCAGAGAATTTATATAGCACTGAGATAGAGAGACACACAAAGAGAGAAACAGAGAGAGAGAGGACAGATAAAAAGACACCACAACCCTGGAGCTTCCTCCACTGAGAGGGTCCGTTGTGCACGCACACAGGGAACACACACACACACACACACAGACACACAAACACACACACACACACACACACAGGTTTAAGAAGTGCACTACTTAGGTGAGCTGTTTGATTGGCTCTCAAGCCCTTCACATAGAAGTGACTCTTCAGCCCAATGTCACTCTGCTCATTGAACATCTGTCCACACCCTCCCCACCTTGGGGTGGGTGAGGTCAAAACAGGGTAACAGGAGCAGGGTGGGGGCACTGGAGTCTCCCCAAAGGCTGGATAATCTGTGGGCTGAATTGGAGTGCTAAGCCCCCTTGAGGAGCAGGCTACTGTCAGTCCTTCTCCCTCCTACAGGGGGGAAAGGGACACATGGGGAATGAGGGGTGGGGTTTCTGGGTGAGAATCTTTCAGAGCATGTGCTGTCTGCCCTCCTCAGCTGATTATCTTTGACAAGTGACGTGTCCACACTAGGACTCATGAGGGGTAGAAACACAGGGGCTCAGGAGGGGCAGAAACACAGAGACTCAGGTTGGGCTCACTGTGTCCCTGTCTCTGCAGATGAACACAGGGGACACGCAGGACACTGAGGGGGACACACCAGGTGACCTGAGCCCATTTGACACTAAGGAGCAGATACCCCCCACCAGCAAGGAAGCTGAGCCCTCCCTGGAAGCATCCCTGCTGGGTGCCCAGGACAATATGGGAGCCCCTGAGGTCCAGGGAAGGCGGCAGCCCCCTCTGAAGGCCACATGCAGGAACAAGGGCAGAGTCATCTGGGACCCGGGATCCTGCACTCACAGTGACTGGTCACCTCCCTTGGAGGACAGGCGTCAGGAGAGGCCAGGTCAAAAGGAGCCTGAAAAGGAGCTGCAGAGCAGGCAGCAGGTGAGCACTTCCTGAGCACACAGGCTCTCTGCCTCTGGGCCCAGGGGGACCTGAACCCCAGGCAGTAAACTCACAGCCTCAGGCTGAGCTTCCTGGGTCCCTGTCTCCGCAGATGACCTCAGGGGACAAGGAGGATGCAGAGGGGGGCATACCACGTGGCCTGTGCCCTTGTGAAACCATCAGGAAAATACCCCCCATCACCATGGATGCTGAGCACCACCCCTTCAAGGCCAGTATGGCCCTGCTGGGTCCCCAGGATGAGACACTCAAGGCCCAGAGAACGTGGCAGCCCACCACCAAGTCCCCACACGGGAACAAGGGCAGAGTCACTTGGTTCCAGGCAGAGGAGCTTCTGAGGCTGGCCCAGGACACCCAGTGCCCCAGCACTCCACTCCACAACATTCAGCTGGCTCTGCTCAGGGGTGAGATGTGGGGCTCACTGGAGCACACATGGTGGGAGGCTCTCAGAGGAACTGAGCTGGAGTTGTGTCACAGAGACTCATCCTGACCCCTAAGGGTTAAATGGGACAGTCCTAGAGGGGGGCGGTCAGTGCTCTGAAAGCTGGGGTGTGGGGGTGCTGAGTCAGCAAGGGCAGCACCTGGGCAAGGCTGACCTCTGACCCTCTCCTCTCCAGAGTGCCCCCCTGCTCCTGAGCTGCCAATTCTGGCTGTGGCCCCAGAGCCACCCCCCATGGAAGTTGCCCCCCCATCTGAAGAGGTCTGCTGCCTGTGGTTCATTCAAATTCTACTTTACCTCTTGTGGAACTTGGTGTTCTCTTAATGCGGTCTGAATAAAGTGTTGTTCTATGGATCCAATACCTGGGTGCTGGTAGTCACAAGCCACCATGCTCCACTCCACACAGAGTCACAGAATATTCCATGACACTGCTGATCCCAAAAGGAGCCTCTGAGTCAAGAGCAACACACCCACTCCTGTCTCCCTAGACCCTCCTCCATCAGCCCCCTGACCTGCTGAAAGGCTGACCCAGCCCAGCCTCACTGCTCTCTGAATCCCACACACCCCTTCCTGTCCACTCCCCTGAGGAACAGCCTGGTCCTGCTTGGGGACAGAGGTGGGCAGTCTGCAGAGCGGCTTCTCTCCAGGAGCACAGAGCTGTCCTTTTCAGAGAGCACCTCAGGTCCTCAGAGACCTGGAGTGGCTCCATGGGGGAGCAGCCTCATTTTTACAGTGCCTGGGGATGTGACCTCAGGGTGGTCACTGTAACACACAGAGGGGCCACAGGAGGGGCTGGGAGTGCAGAGTATTTGCAAGGCCAGCCATCAAATCTCCCCACAGCCCCCCCCCCCCTCGCTCAGTAAGTAGCCTGCTGGTTGGCGCACTCACATCACTGCACCGAGTCCAGTCAGTGGGCAGGTCATCTCATGAGGTAGCTGGGAGGCCAGGACCAGACTTGAGTAACCACTCCTGCACCCCATCCTTGGCCCCTGGGGGGACTCCTATCTTCTGGGCCCTGTGGCCGTCAGGAGATAATCAGTCACCTCTGGGGACACTGTCACCTTAGCAGGAGGAAGTCCTCACTCAGCCCTGCTGCCTGCTCTCTGCGAAGTTAGAACATTATTCCTTTCCCTCCATGTGACCCCAGTTGACCCCAGGCACCATGGGATGGTTGGGACTGCCACATGTAGGTGCGGTGACCATGGGTCTGGACTTGTGGGAAGGGGACATTGGATCCTCACAGTGTAACAACTCACCAAGAAAATGTAGGGCCCTTCTCTGCACCAAACAAAGACCATCACACACAGTCAGAGTATAGGTTGATTTGCTAAAAATCTACCAAGGCCAAGAGTTGGGTGGTAGGACAGCGGGTTATTTGCAGGTGGCGCAAAGCACAAGGACTGTAGTAAGGATCTTGGTTCAATTCCCTGGCTCCCCACCTGCAGTGAAGCAGCTTCACAAGCAGTGAAGCAGCGCTGCAGGTGTCGAGGGGTAACTCAGGGACTTCTGACTATGTCAAGATATTAATTTTTTAATGGCACTAAGAATAAGAGTTTCTTTTCTTTTTCTTATTTATTTTTCCCATTTGTTGCCCTTGTTTATCACTGTTCTTATTATTGTTATTGCTGTCATTGTTGTTGAACAGGACAAAGCCAAATTGAGAGAGGAGGACAAGATAGAAATGGGGAGAGAAAGATAGACACCTACAGACCTGCTTCACTGCCTGTGAAGCAAACCCCCCGCAGATGGGGAGACAGGGTTTAAACTGGGATACTGATGTTGCTCCATGCACTTTTTACCATGTGCGCTTAACCCATGCGCCACCACCCGGCTCCCATTAATTATTTTCTATAGCAACAAACATTGTTGGATAACAGGATCCTGCCCTTGTTTCAGTACACACATACACAAACACATACACACACACACAAACACACACACGCACACAAACACACAATACATAAGCTGGGAGATGAATGCTTCTTATTTTTTTTGTTAAAGGATGACAGAATACAAATACCCAGACATTCAATAAATGTCCTTTACCCTTCTATGAATGAAACTGGTAGTGAAACATCTACTAGGGAATTCAAAGGGTATCGTGTGTACCCACCTAATTATCAGTTCTAAACATGATACATCTATTTACAAAAGTAGCATATGAAATACAAAGATGACAAAGACTAGACTCCATAAAGGTCTTTGATTCATTGGGAAACTGAATTTAGGGAACTAACGTGGGTACAGTGCACAATTTTCTCCATCCTAAAATCATCTTCATTTAAATAAACTCATATTACCAGAAATTAGCCTTCTTAGCACACACTGTCTTGCCTCACTCAGCAAAAGGCTAGAAATGGACCTTCCCTATGATCCTGCAATTCCTCTCCTTGAGGATACATGTTAAGCAACCCAACATAGCCATCCAAAATGATCTCTGTATAACTATGTTCATAGCAGCACAATTTGTAATAGCCAAATCCTGTAAGCAGCCCAGGAGTCCAACAACAGATGAGTGGCTGAGCAAGTTGTGGTATAGATCAGAAGAGAAAACAGAAGTAGAACCTGAACTGGAGTTGGTGTGTTTCACCAAAGTAAAAATCTCTGGGGTGGGTGGTGGGGACAGTACAGGTCCTGGAAAAGGATGACAGAAGACCTAGTGGGGGTTGTACTGTTACTTGGAAAACTGAAAAATGTTATGCACGTACAAACTATTGTATTCACTGTCAAATATAAAACATTAATTCCCCAATAAAGGGGGAAAAAGAAAAAAAACTCCCCTGGGAGAGGACATGACTGAGAGGAGGGGTCTAGCCTCACCTCAAGTCTAGGGATGACTAGAAATAAGGAGTGTGAGGGCACCTTTGTGGCCCGATGGGGGTCTACTGGCTACTCAAAGTGTCTGTCATTCTAGGCTCATGAGTAGCAGACACACAGAGGCTCAGTTGTGGCTCCCTCTGTCTCTGTCTCTGTCTCTGCAGATGCCCGCAGGGAACACACGGGACTTAGTGGAGGACACACCAGGCTGCCTGACACCTTGTGAGACCACAGGGCAGGTGCCTCCCACCAGAAAAGAAGCTGAGCCCTCCCTGGAGGCATATATGGCCCTGCAAGGTCCCCTGGAGAACAAGGGTTGCCTAAGGACCAGGGAAGGTGGCAGCCTCCTCCCAAGCCTCCACGTAGGAACAAGGGCTAGTTATCTGGTACTCAGGGTCCTGTCCTTACAGTGACTGGCCCCCTCCTCTAGAGGATCAACCTCAGAGCAGGCCAGGTCCCCAGCAGCCTGAAGGGGGACTGCAACCTGTGCAGCAGGTGAGCACCTGTCACTTCCTGAACCCACAGACCCTGCCCCTGAGCCCAGGGGCACCTGAACCCCAAACAGGCCATGTGGCTTCTCTCCTGCTGTCCTGGCTCTGGGTGGTTCTGGGCTGAATACAGGTCACCTCATGATTTTGGGACTCATGGGGCTTGTGACCACAACTAAACTTCATCTGGAGAGAGTTGATTCAAGGATAGAGTTGGAAAGAGATAGAGAGATGGGAGAGCGAAAGGAGAGAGGAAAGACACCATAGCCAAGGAGCTTCCTCCTCTGGGAGAGTCCCCACTGCACAGCCCCTATCCCTACTCATTCCCCCACCCCACCCCCACACACAGAGCAAAGCAACACACTAGCCAGGAGGGCTATTTTGTTGACTCCAAAGCTTTTCACAACTCACTCCTAGCAGTGACTCCCCAGTCCTATGGCACTCTGCCCATTGAAGCCTCTGTCCACACCCTCACTTCCTGGGAGTTAGTGAGGTCACAATGGCTGAGACGTGGCAGGAAGAATAAGGCTGAGGGCTCTGTGGTCCCCAAAAAGGCTGAATATACTCTGGGATGAGTCGGGGTGCTAAGTCCCTTGGGGGAGAAATCTACTATCAGAGCTTCTCCTTGCAGATGGCCACAGGGAAAGGGACACATGGAGGATGAGGGATGGGGAGTTTTGGGTGAGAATCCTTCAGAGTATGTGCTGCCTACCCTCCTCACAGTCAGCTATGACAGGGGATATGTCCATAATAGGACTTACAAGGGGCAGTGACTGTGTTCCTATCTCTGCAGATGACCACGGGGAACACACTGGACACAGGGGAGGACATTCCATGTGGCCTGAGTCCCCCTAATACTGAAGAGCAGATGCTCCCCAACAGCAAGGAAGCTGAGTCTCTGCTAGAGGTAAGTGTGGGCTTGCTCGATCCCCAGGACAATATTGGGGCCATGAGGCCCAGGGAAGGTAGCAGCCCCTCCCAAGCCTCCTTGCAGGAAAAAGGGCTGAGTTGTCTAGTACTCGGGGTCCTGCCCTTATAGGGATTGGCTCCCTCCCCTGGAGAACAAGCCTGGGGTAGGTGGAGTAGGACTAAGGAGCTGCAACCTGTGCAGCACATGAGCACCTGTCTCTTCCTGAGCCCACAGGCCCTCTGCCACTAGGTCCTGTGAGACCTGATGCCCCAACTAGGAGCGTGGCTTGCCCCCTGCTCTACTGGCTGTGGCTGGCTCTGGATTGAACACAGGTCACTTCATGATTCTGGGCCTCATGCGGCCTGTGACCACCTAAAAGTTTCTCTTGAGACAGTTGATATAAGGACAGAGATGGAAAGACACACACACACACACACACACACACACACACACACACACACACAAAGAATGAGAGTGAAATAGACAGAGGGTGTCTTCCTTCCATATGTCGGGCTGACCGCAAGTTACTTCCTAATTCTGGGGCCATCGGGTGGGTCATGCCATGTACACCACCTCTCAAAAGGGGGCTGGGGGCTGGGGGACAGACAGAAAGACACAACAGCCCTGGAGCTTCCTCCCTGGAAGTTCAAGCTCTATCCTGCTCTCTCACACACACAGGGCTAAGCAGCGCACTGGCCAGTAGAGCTATTTTGTTGACTCCAAAGCTTTTCACAACTGACTCCTAGGAGTAACTCCTAAATCCCAAGTCACTCTGGCCACTAAAACCTCTGTCCACACCCTCACTTCCAGGATATCACATGGGATATAGATTAAAGGTGGGGAGCGGGGGTTGGGGACTTGGGGGTAACTGATGGTTTCCCCAAGGCTGAATATGCTGTGGGCTGCATAGCGGGGTGGGAGAGCCCCAAGTCTGCCATCAGTGGGTCTCCTTTCTTTAGGGGGGTGGGAACACATGGGAGGTTCTGGGTGAGGGCCTGTCCTGGCAGAGAGAATGTTGCTGCCCTCCTCAGAGGGTCCCTACCTCTGGACAGTTGTAAAAAGGTGACACGCCAACACTCACAGAAGACAAGAACTGAGGGCAAAGCCTGAGGTGCCAGGAGGTGCTGACGGACCCTGAGGCAATCTGGTCTCTTAGGGCTCCAGGCCTCACCTCTGATGGCCAATGGAGCTACTATCCACACCTCTGAGTCCTCACAGCTTGATGGATACACCCCAATGCCTGGGTGTGGGGTGTGATGTGTGACCCCATGTCTTGAGGGTTGACCTGCCTGAAAAGAAGGGTCTAGCCACAGCCAGTTAAGAGCTGGCTGGGTAAGCATGGATGTGAGGGAAGGACTCTTGCCTCCCTTGCTGAGCTGGGGTCTCTGGTGTCCCCTCAGGGTTTCTTTTCTCCAGACTCCTGAGGAACAGACATGCAGAGAGGCTCAGGCTGAGTTCCCTGTGTCCCTGTCTCTACAGATGACCAAGGGGACCTGCAAGACACAAAGGAGGACAAGCCAGGCTGCCTGAACCCTTGTGAGACCACAGGGCAGGTGCCTCCCACCAGAAAAGAAGCTGAGCCCTCCCTGGAGGCATATATGGCCCTGCAAGGTCCCCAGGACAATATGGAAGTGCCTGAGGCCCAGGGAAGGTGTCAGCCTCCTCCCAAGCCCCCACGAAGGAACAAGGGCAGAGTTATCTGGTACTCAGGGTCCTGTCCTTACAGTGACTGGGCCCCTCTCCTAGAGGACCAACCTCAGGGTGGGCCAGGACCCCAGGAGCCTGAAAGGGAACTGCAACCTGTGCAGCAGGTGAGCACCTGTCACTTCCTGAACCCACAGGCCCTCTGCCCCTGAGCCAGGGGCATCTGAACCCCAGACAAGCCATGTGGCATGTCTCCTGCTGTCCTGGCTCTGGGTGGTGCTGGGCTGAACACAGGTCACCTCATGATTTTGGGCCTCACTGGGCTTGTGACCACATCTAAGCCTCATCTGGAGAGAGTTGATTCAAAGACAGAGATGGAAAGAGAAAGATGGGAAAGAGAAAAGAGGGATAGAAAGACACCATAGCCAGGGATCTCCTCCTTTGGAAGAGTCCCAGCTCAACAGCCCCCAACACTTCCCACTCCCCCCCCCCCACACACACACACACAGCAAAGCAACACAATAGCCAGTAGAGAGAATTTCTTGACTCCAAAACTTTTCACAAAAAGTGGCAGAAGAGGGAGAACTGCATCTTCAGCTTCCCAACTTCTCCCTCTTCTGTATCTTCTGCCTTCAGTCATCAGCATCATCTTCTTCTTCCTCTTCTTCATCTTCTACCTTCTCGCCGACTGCATCATCTCCTTCTTTCAAATCTGCATCTTCTGCCTCCCCGTCATCAGCATCATCTGCATCTCCCTTTTCTGTGTCCAGAAATGTGAACTTCAATATCAACCCCTAGGCTTCATCCTATGTCCTGTTGGCTCCTGCAAACTGAGTCCTTCGCCTGCCTTTTCTTTCTCTAACCTTCACCAGCTCTGTCCCTTCCAGTGTTGTCTTCTGCCTCACTGCCAGGTGACAAGTGACATTTCAATATGTCCTTTAGCTCTATGTGTTTTTTTGTTGTTGTTGTTATTGTTGTTGTTGTTTCTTTTTTACCAGAGCACTACTCAGCTCTGCCTTGTGGTGGTGCTGGGGATTGAACCTGGGACTCTGTAACCTCAAGCATGAGAGTCTGTTTATATAGTCATTATGCTATCTACCCTTGTCTAACTCTGTTTTTTTTTTTAACTTTTTAAAATTATTTAATAGTGTAGAGACAGCAAAATTGGGATGGAGGGGGAGATAGAAGGGAAGGCCTAGAGGTTGATATTGAGGTTCACAATTCTGCAAGTGTCTGGGCCCTGAGTATGTCCCTGGGAGCAGAGCAGAGGCAGAAAGCTGATGGTTCATGCTTCCTCCCTGACACTATAGACCCACATATCTCACACCACGGAAGTTTCCCTCTTTCCCATCCATCCGCATTCTCTCTCTCATTTAATATTTTTTAAACTGTTCATTAAAAACTATTTATTTGAGGTCTAGGCCCCTCAAGTCTGTGTGGGAATCTGAGGACTCCACGGCTAGGGCCCCAGCTGATGGGGTGGTCTGATAGTGACTAAAGAGTCATCATTAAAGTATGCCAGTCTCTTGCCCTTATTCACCATTTGCAGTCCTTGCTTTGATAAGGTTAGCTTTGGAGTGACTGAGGGAAGTGTAATAGGAAGTAGGTGAGGAGGGTATCTAGGTCTAAATAGAAACTTTCCTTAGGAACTTTATGGTGTCTTTTTAGGTCTTTCTACTTGCTTGCTTCATTTATTGACTCACTGCAGACTACTGTGCAGGTATATGTTTTGTCCTAATTTATGGACACGTGTTCATATGCCCTATTTCACAGGACCTGTCACTGGTCATCTACATCAGGAACAACACAATAAACCCCTTTGTGACCCCACATAGGACCTTGCCATCAATGAGGATCAACAATGGTAGAGAATGTTCCATCCTCTGAAGGGAGGCTGGACAACATACTCTAGGCTACACCTGAGGAAGATGGGTCCTGATATTGGGGCAGCTTGGAATGATCCTACTGATGACCACAGAATGTGAGCTCAGACCTACAGGAATGTGATGGTCACATAGGCTCCTAAGGTGAATATGGGCACCAGGACCAATCGATGGGGTCTACAGTCAACAATATCTAGACAACTTTCCCATATTTGGGAGGTAAACTCTTCCCTGATCCAGCTTTCAGGTTCTTTTTCCAGCCATGACACCATCTCCCCTGACAATAACGTGGGTCCACCTGCATATAAGAGGTTAGGCTAAAAACTAGTGTAGTGATATGTCCTTTGGAATATAGCTAAAATAAGCCTACTAGCAATCTTCAAAATGGAGATGCCAATGGTCATAGGATGATGTTGATAGCAGTGAGGCAGAAGACGCAGAAGAGGTAGATAGAGAAATGCCAACATATCCCAGAACCTCACCTTCTAGAGCCCTTACCTACTAGGGAAAGATGGAGACAGGCTGGGGTCTGGTCATCAGGCCAATAGCCATGTTCAAGAAAGAAGCAACTATAGAAGTCAGAACTCCTTTCTTTTTCTATACCCCCCAAAGAAAGAATTTTGGTCCACACTCCCAGAGGGAGGGAAGTTGTTGTCATTGTTGGATAGGACAGAGAGAAATCGAGAGAGGAGAGGAAGACAGAGAGGAGAGAAAGAGAGAGGAGAGACCTTCTTCATCGCCTGTGAAGCAACTCCCCTGCAAGTGGGAAGCCGGAGGCTCGAACCGTGTCCTTATTCTGGTCCTTGCACTTTGGGCCACGTACGCTGAACCCACTGTGCTACCGCCTGACTCCCCTTCATAGAGTTTAGAACGTGCATGGTGACAGACATGGAGACATAGGGACAGATAGGCATCTATAGACCAGCTTCACTGCTTATTAATCATCCCCTGAGCCGGTGGGGGGGGGGGGCTCTTGACCTGAGGGGAGAGAAGGTATACAGGAGTTCCCAGATTATTTGGGATCATATAACCCTTTTTCCCCTGGTGTCTCTTGAGAAACACATTTTGAGAGATCTTGAATCTGCCAAATACAGTAAAACAATGACCAACAAAAGAGTCAGAGTCACAAGCAAGGTTCTATATTAGGTCTGAATTTGTAGTGGAGGGTGGTACTAGCTGTTAAATGTGGTTATTTTTCTTTTCTAAAATTGTTTTTATTAAGGTAATATTAATAGTTTACAGAACAATTATTGACACATGAAAACCATTTTTTCTTTTTCCCATTACTATTCTTTTCTTCTTGTATTTTTTTATAGTTATATCTTCTTTTATTTTTATTTTTTATATTTATTCTTTTTTTAAGTTTCTTTTTAAAAATGTATAAAAAGGAAACATTGGCAAAACCATAAGATAAGAAGAGTATAATTCCACACAAATCCCACCACCAGAACTCCATATCTCATCCCATCTCCTGGTAGCTTTCCTATTCTTTAACCCTCTGGGAGTATGGAACCAAGGTCAGTTATATCTATTTTAATTAGTGATTTAATAATGAGTAACTATATATATACATATATGCCTCCAGGGTTATTTCTAAGGCTCAGTGCCTACATATGAATCCACTGCTCCTGGAGGCCATTTTCCCCCCTTTTGTTGCCCTTGTTGTTGTAGCCTTGTTGTGGTTATTATTATTGTTGTTGATGTCATTCATTGTTGGATAGGACAGAGAGAAATGGAGAGAGGAGGGGAAGACAGAGAGGGGGAGAGAAAGATAGACACATGCTGACCTGCTTCATCACCTGTGAAGCGACTCCCCTACAGATGGGGAGGCTGGGGCTGGAACCGGGATCCTTAAGCCGGTCCTTGCACTTGTACCACCTGCGCTTAACCCGCTGTGCTACTGCCTGATTAACAAGATTAACAAGATTTTGATTTAATAGGAATACAATTTCATACAGTCTTCACCACCAGCATTCCATGTCCCATCCTCTCCACTGGAAATGTCCCTATTCTTTGTTTGTTTTAATGTTTTATTACCTTTATTGATTTATTGGATAGAGACATCCAGAAATTGAGAGGACCAGGAGGGAGAGAGAGGGAGAGAGACAGAGATACACCTGCGGCACTGCTTCACCACTTGCAAAGCTTTCCCCCTGCTGAGCCCCTTTCTTTACCAAATTTCCTGTCCCACCAGGGAGTATCATTCATTCTAAGTCTATACCCTTCTGAAACCTCTGACCTTTTTTCTAAGTAGCCAACCCCCCCACCTCACCCCGCATAGCTAATTCAATAATTAAAAATAAATAAATAAATAAAACCTCTTTCCTTTCACTGCTCTTTTATGACTGTTCTTTTTCTTATCTTTTTCTCTCTCTCTTTTTTTTCTTTTTCTCATTCTTGCCATCCTTTCTTGCTTAATCCTACAGCTTCCAAAGCCACAGGCCCCATCCCCCACACCACCAAACAGTGTGCTTTTTTGAATTCACTGATACACATTTGGGAATTATTTGCGGGAAGAATTCTGACTCAGAGTTGGACTCACACTGCGAGTATCTCTGTGTAAAAGGCAGTAGCCTTGAAATTCCCTTTTTATGCAGTTGTTTGTTAAGTGCTTTTAGTATGAGTTGCTTGTAGTATGAAGTGGAAAATTCCTTGCCCCTTCCCCCTTGAATAAGCAGGACCTAATCAGTGAAGGCCACCCATTGTTCGAAGGACCCTACCTGGGGACAAGCCTTATCAGGACCTAATCAGTGAAGGCCACCCATTGTCTTGTAAGTTGTTCGAAGGACCCTGCATGGGGACAAGCCTTATCAGGACCTTTGCACAGACTTTGTGGTGTGCTGTCTACCGGATGGGTGGTCATAGCCGATGGCAGGAGGATGTGGCGACCCTGCCTGGTTGAATTCTATTGGTTGTGTGATCTTACTATATTTGAAAATAGCCCGCGCTTTGCTTTGTATGGACCCGCTTTTTGCTAAGTTTGAAATGATTGGATTTTGTGTTTGCTATAGCCTGTTATTGGATGTAGGTTGATAAGGTGATGTGCTCCCCCTCCCTGAGTGTAGTCTGAATTCCTATAAATTGTGTGGCTTGAGCCCTGTTCGGGGTCGAGCTTGGTAGACTAACACCAGTCACCATCTCGGCCTGGATTGCAATTCGTCAATAAACATCTTTGCTTCCTTACAGTGGATGGTGGTTTGATTTATGCTCACTAACACTCTGCTCAACATCCGTTCCTCCTTTAGCAACCCCTAGAATATACAGTGGATAGTAGATCTACATAACTGTCTATTTCAGCTATCCTTGTCTAGTCCTGAGGTTTTTTTTTTTTTTCCTCTTTCTTAACAATCAGCTGCCTCTAATCATGAGATTTGAGGTAATCTGGGACAGGGTTTTTGTTTTTTTTTTTTTACTCTGCTCTATTTTATTATTAATATTATATAAAGGCATATATCTTCCCCCCCTTTAGGTTGATCAGAATTAACTCTTAGGGTATCTTTCATTGCTAGGGTAGTGGGCATCTTATCTATTGTGGGAGAAACTTGTCTCGTTACTCCTACCTGCTCTACAGATTCTTCCCTCCCTGCCTGCTCCTCCTAGCTAATTAAAAAAATTAAATTAAATTAAATTAAATTAAAAATAATCAAAAAAAACTTTCCTTTCACTGATTTTTAATTACAGCTCTTTTTCTTATCTTTTCTCTTTTCTCTCACTTGTCTCTTTTTTTTTCTTTTTTTTTTTAATCTTGTCATACACTTCTTCCTTCCTTCTTCTTTGCCTTTCTGAATTTGTGAATTATTTTGGGGAAGAAATCTGACTCAGAGTGGACTCTCTATGTGTGTATCTCTGCTCTACTTCACTTTCCCCTCTTGTTACCCCTAGAATATACAGTGGATAGTAGATTCACATAACTGTCTATTCTTGCTATCCCTTCTTTCTTTTCTCATTCTTCTTCACTGGGATTTGGTTACTATTTTTTCATGGACTGGAGAAATTGTTTGGCTAACTGGTAGTGATTAAACTGCTTCAGTACTTGCTTCAGTTGCTACTGTAATTCCTGAGGTTGGTGAGTGCAATTGTCATAAAGGTATTAAGTACAGTGTTACTTGTACTCAAGACACAACAACCGAGGAACAACAGAGCATAAAAAAAGAAATACATAAATCAAAAAAATGGGTAGACCAAAAACAAATAAAACTGCTACTCCAATGAATGAAGACAAGAGCCCAGAAGAAACTACAAATCAGCCAGAAGTAACCATAGATAAGAAAAGTATGCAAGCAATAATAAACTTATTAATCACAGAAATGAAAACAACATTGGAGGGAAGGAATGGCAGTATTAGGGAAACAACAGTTGAGACCCCCAAGGAAAATACTGATTATCTTGAGGCAATTAGAGAACTGAAAGCTGAAACAGCAGTAATGAAGAAAGAAGCTGAGGCAAGGGAAAGCAGACTAACAGAAGCAGAAAACAGAATTAATCAGACAGAGGATGAGTTAGAGAAAACTAAAAAAGAGGTGAAAGAGCTTAAAAAGAGATTGAGAGACGCTGAAAACAACAGAGACATATGGGATGATCTCAAAAGAAGTAACATTCGCATAATTGGCCTGCCAGAGGAAGAAAGAGAGGAAGGGGAAGCAAACATTCTAGAGGAAATAATAGAAGAAAACTTCCAAGACCTGAATAACAGAAAGGACATCAAGATTCAAGAGGCCCAGAGAGTACCAAACAGAATCAACCCAGACCTGAAGACACCGAGACACATCATAGTCACAATGAGAATAAGTAAGGATAAAGAAAGGATCCTAAAGGCTGCAAGAGAGAAACAAAAAGTCACATACAAGGGAAAATCCATAAGATTATCTGCAGACTTCTTCACTCAAACTCTAAAAGCCAGAAGAGAATGGCAAGATATCTATCGAGCCCTGAATGAAAAAGGGTTTCAACCAAGGATAATATATCTGCTAGACTTTCATTCAAACTAGATGGAGGGATCAAAACCTTCTTAGACAAACAACAGTTAAAGGAGGCAACCATCACCAAACCGGCCCTGAAAGAGGTTCTAAAAGACCTCTTATAAACAAGAACATCACTATAATACTGGCAATATATTAGAGCAAACAAAAAAAATTTTTTTGAACAATGGCACTATAATACATTAAATCCATAATATCAATAAATGTCAATGGCTTAAACTCACCCATCAAAAGGCACAGAGTTGGGGGATGGATCAGAAAACATAATCCAACCATATGCTGCTTGCAAGAATCCCATCTGTCACAACAAGATAAACACAGACTTAAAGTGAAAGGATGGAAAACTATCATACAGGTTAACGGACCACAAAAAAAGGGCAGGAACAGCCATTCTCATCTCAGACACGATAGATTTTAAATTAAATAAAGTAATAAAAGATAGGCAAGGACATTACATAATGATTAGAGGATCAATCAGCCAAGAAGACTTAACAATTATTAACATCTATGCACCCAATGAGGGACCATCTAAATATGTCAAGCACCTACTGAAAGAATTTCAAAAATACATCAATAGTAATACAATAATAGTGGGAGACTTCAATACCCCACTCTCACACTTAGACAGATCAACAAAGCAGAGAACCAATAAAGATACAAGAGAATTGAATGAAGAGATTGACAGACTAGACCTCTTGGACATTTTCAGAGGCCTTCACCCCAAAAAACTGGAATACACCTTCTTTTCAAATCCACATAACTCATACTCAAGGATAGATCACGTTTGGCCACAAAGACAGCATCAATAAATTCAAGAACATTGAAATCATCCAAGTATCTTCTCAGACCACAGTGGAATAAAACTAACATTTAACAACAAACAGAAAATTATTAAAAGTCACAGAATTTGGAAACTAAACAACATACTCCTCAAGAACAACTGGGTCAGAGATTCACTCAAACAGGAAATTCAAATGTTCCT